>NC_051154.1:25293467-25525967 GCF_013339745.2 Dermacentor silvarum
AAGACGACAGAAACGGGGGGGGCGACACCATCCTAAAGTTTGTAAACCAGTCACCGTGACGTCATGGATTCTGACAGCATCATATCGGGTTAGCTGATTGTTTGTCCCTAAAGAAGGGACTCTATTGCATATGAAGTGAATTCTGCGACGTCACGCTGATGCATGGGCGCTGAGGTTAGGACGATATTCAAACGGAAGATTAGGCTTCATTTTCCCCTGTAAGAATCAACATTTTATCGTGAAGTGCATTACAAAAATTCAAACAATACTTTACCATTCAAGTGATGTAGTGTTGCTGTGCCGTGCCCCCCTTTGAAAAGCGTATGCGCGGATAATTTGCGGTCGGTCGCTCGGTCGGTTGGTTGGGATACGGCTCTAATTAACGGCGGCATGTGTTAAAGTTGATGCCGATGACGAAACGCAAAGGAAATAATTGCAAAATGTTGGCCCTGTTTTATTTTACACAATGCTCATTATCTTTTTCTTTTATTTCTTGCCTCCACAGCGTCACGCTGCTGAAGCTTGCCTGTACGACGACAATCGGTAAGTGATCACGCACCGGCTTTACCTTCCTCACTCCACTACCCTCACATTTTTATTTTATTGGTGTATTCCTCTCGATGAAGATGACTATCAAATGCATATATATATATATATATATATATATATATATATATATATATATATATATTGTTGTGCTTGGCAATATGTAAATAGTTATCGGGTAGCAGTATCAGCCATCGGATGCTTCAACCATGCCCGTACTGAAAACTTGCCTTGCTGTTTTCCATTGCGACTTAAAACCGTATTTGCTATCTGGTATCTCGTAGCAATCGACACTATGACCGATATTCACGTTAATTAAAGAGAGTAGTTAACCTCACTGGGTTACACATATCGCTCCTGTGCATCTGGGTAAGCTTGTGACAATAGCAAACATCTAGACAACCACTTGCACACATGGCAAATCCAAGAACGGTATCAAGCGAGCCATCCATGCGCGATATTTTCTAGCGAAGTATGCAGACTCGGAGCTGTTAAGAGCAACGCACGACTAGGCGATAAACGACGCCTGCCAGCTCAGTATCGTGATAAACACCAGCCGTTATCGGCCTGATTACATGCATGTGCACCGCAAACCGAGTGGCTGTAGTGGGCAGTGTGCTTGTAATCGTGTTTGTGATAATATAAAGAAGTTGCGCTCGTTGACCTAGTCCACGGTGTAAGATATATACTCTATATTCTTACACCGTGACCTAGTCGTAACAGCGGCCAACGAACGGATGTAGAAGTTGCGCTCACTAATAAACGAAGCCTATTGTTCATGTTCCCGCCGCTTAGTGCCTCATGAACGGTGAGCGCATCATTACCCGTGACTGTGTGCAGCCTATGCGTGTTGTCGGTTTGTTATGTGCGGGGAGACTAATACGGGTAGACTATATACGGAAACGTTTCAGTGCCACCGTTTTGAGCGTAAATGCTGCTGTTTCTTTATTGACCAAATGCACGTCACTGCCATAGTCGCTTCCTATGTATAAGATGTGTGGTTGTACGGATGTCTTCTGAGAAATTTTTCCGAAAATCTGAGAAATTTCTTAGAAGTTCTGAGAATTTAGCCCAAGATGTGGTTCACGAATATAAAACAAAATCGACTATATTGTGCATGCAAACACGAGGCACTCGCCGACCGCATAACGGCATCTCGGTCTCTCCCTCTATTGTCTACTTAGCAATGAGTGTGGCCGCATCTCCAGAAAACTAGGGTTGTTGACTGCAAGCGTGGAAAGCTGCGGACGTTACACGGGATAGACCAAAACATGCGCCGTTCACGGTATCGACCTCAGATCAACCGATCTGTTGAAACAACCGTTTATGTGTAGACTACAGCTTGGCACAGCCTGTGCTAATGGTGCGCGCTCGGGTGGTCGCTTTCGAGCTCTCTGGCGCCGCGCGTTATCTTCGACTGGTGTAAAATGTACTGAAAGATCTGAAGTTAAGAAATGACCAAACTGATGACTGCAACCGATGGATCATGGACAAAACATTTCGTAAGTCATTGTTGCAGTATCTACATGAAATGGGCCTTCATGCTTACATATAACTTTATTCCCGCATTATGTCGCGTGGCAATCCATTCCCCTTTTAAGAATAGAAAAAAAAATCCAGTGGTCGGAACACATTGACCTGGTTCATTCCGAGCGGCACGCTTCAACTCAAAGTACTCAAACGCGCTCTCACCTTCGTGGTGGGAAGCTGAGAGCGCGACCGAGATCGGAGTTCCGGTCACGAGGCTCGGTTCGGATGGAGTTTTGCGTGCGCGTGCCTTGTGCGTCCATCATGTTTGTTTATAACAGCACCAGCGCTGACGCGTTTCCGCTTCCGGACCCTGATTGATCTGTCGAGAGGCCGACCATTCGGCTCGGAGAGGCTTATGCTGGCTCCTCACTTCAGCGGGCTCCGCATCGTTGCAATCCTGGTTTATACAGCACGGTAGCAACCAGTCGAATGTGTGCTATAAGTGTTTCTCTGCATGGTACGGTCATAGCTCGTCGCTTATTTATTCTTTTGTGAGTTTATGCTGTTGAACTCATAGAACACCTTCTTTTAAACTGCAGAAGAACGTTTCACCATAACAAGCTGCCTACAAAGATGCATACCCTGTATAGGATGTTAATAACATGAGGAAAAATCTTTGGTGAATAGTCACCAGGAAAGTTGCCACATGGGGCTGCTCGAATTTTAGCAGTGCTTGATGAGAATGCAGGAATCTTTAAAAGTTAGTGAATCTGATTTTTACAATTCTTTCTGTGCCCGCGAGCCACCTACACAGCTAAACCAATCTAAAAATACCGTGTCGCTCGCTTTATCGTCTCCGAATGCTTGAGACAAACGTGTACTAGCGTCACCGAGCTAAAAGAGTCGACACGCAAGGTCGAACCATGGGCACATCCGTCACTGGCGCAAAAAGTGATTCGGGCACTATAGAGCAGTACTTGCAGTGCACCAGCCTGCGACACCGTTCAAAGTCCTACTGTGCCTCCTCCTGCGTGCGCTCGGTGCTTCCTCCCTCTTTTCTCCTTTCTATGCTCCCGTTTCACTTACACCCAGTGTAGGGTATCAAACCGGAAGCTGGTCTGGTTGACCTCGCTGCTTTTCCTCTCCTTGTTCTCTCTCTCTTTCTCTCATTTCGCGTCTCGCCCTTCTTCGTGCTTTCCCCGGCAATTCAAGAGACACATTCTTGTGAGTACCAACAAGGACGTACTTTCGCATTAATCACGCACAGTCACTCCGTCGTAAGCGGCCGCATACTAGCTATGAATTTTTTCGCTCGTCGTGCAGTATCACAATGAAACGCCCTGTCCGATGCCAGAGTTTCATGCTCTGATCGCAAAGCATTTGTAGCGTAAGTAATTATTAACATTAATTTTTAAAAATTCGTCGGCCCTTCCCCTACTAGGAATAGGGGGGCACGCGAAGCTTGTCGTACCCTCAAAATTGGGTGTCGCGTTCCCTGACCTCGGGGTTCGCTGCCCTTCGTTGACGCTGGGCTTCGGTAAGACGAGCTTTTAGCGTGGGATCTGCTCCCTGCCGCTGTAACCGAGCCTGGGTTTGGGCTGCCTTGAACGCAGGATCCGCACGGCGAGCGCGTGCCTGCTCCCCACGACGTTGACGGCGTTTCTCGTCGAAAGCGGCCCATTCCGCCGCCGACCAATCAACGCGAGGTCTTCCCATCCACTGAAAAGGAGACCCGACGCAACACGCGCGAGGCTCTTTCCTTCCTTGCCCTTCCCCCGGCGCGCCCCCGCTCCTGATTGGGTGCTCGCCGTCACGTGTTACGGGCGCGCGCCTCACGTGTTTTAAGAGCGGTCTATTCTTCGTCT
Source organism: Dermacentor silvarum (assembly GCF_013339745.2). NCBI lineage: Eukaryota > Metazoa > Arthropoda > Arachnida > Ixodida > Ixodidae > Dermacentor > Dermacentor silvarum. Next base: position 25,297,349 of record NC_051154.1, read on the forward strand.
TTCCCGCCGTTTTCCTTGCGCGAGACGGTTTTTTTTTTCTTTTTTTTTTCTTTTTTTTTTGCGGTCACACCTACAACGGCGGACGGTACCGACACTTGTGAGGCAATGCAAGCTTCGCTTGAAAAAGACGGGACAGAACGCAATAAACGCTAGAGACTAGAAAGAGATAACATGATCACTGAATAACAAATGCCTTTGCTTACTGCGTAGAGCAAAGAATGAGTTCCCTAACTACACGTGATTTCCAACATGACGTCAGGTGATCAAAGCATGTCAATAGCAAGAAAGAAAGAAACAAAGGAAGTAAGAATTAGAGAAGGTAGGCATAGGAATATACCCTTGTTACCGCATCACTGGTATAGTCTAATTGCTCAGACAATTACACGTTCTAAGCATGACCGAGATACGCAATTTCTTTTTTGGTAGACGGCATGCTGACTAAACTGCTGCTTTCGAAATCAGTTGTGTGCTTCAAGCAGCAAACGCGCTTAAGCGTCCATAAAGCGCTTTAGCACAGTACGTTTTAGATAGTCCGGTGTGCACCCACAATTTTTGCAATGAGGTGATCAGGGTGCTTCCGCTCTTGTTTCGCACGTTGTACACGTGCTTAATCAGCCATATGTTGAGGCATCTCCCGGTCTCTCGTGCGTAATAGCGACCTCACGACAAAGACACGTCGTAGACCACTTCTACGGAGCACTTCCCCAACGGCCTGACGTGGGCGTCACAAATTGCCCTGCTGGAGGAGTTTCGATTCTATTGCGCAAACGTCCAAACCTGTGCGAAAACTACTTCAACGCCCACTTTTTCGTCCTAGTCTCCGGACACGATTGTTGCGCGGTTTGCCACGCCTGCAAAGATGAGCCTACTATAGCGCAACGTCGCACCCTTTTGCAGTTACATTAAATAAAAATTCATCGAATATATTCGATTGGACTACGCACAATAAATATCGTCTGTAAAACGTTTTCTTGCTTGCTTCCATGGTTTATTGTATTAGTAAGTATCAGGTAAACCAGTATCGGGTATCTTCATTATTTAGTTATGTCTATTTTGTACTACTTGCCGTTCTTTGAACATTTGAACGTTATCTTGGTTGTCATTTTTATATTTCCTTGGTCTTCTTATTTCAATTATGGAGCAACTACCTATCTGTTTTGTAAGAAATGTGCCTTGAAGGTACGACATCACTACGTTACTCCTTGAAGAGGCGGGTGCGCACCGGCAATGCGGTACTGCAGATAAATCGGCTGCAGGCACTCACTGACCTGTCTTTCCTAAACTTGTGCCGGAAAGAAAAAGAAGCAAAAAAAGGGTGTGGTGGACCATACGAAATACGACTCCCGAGCCGCATGCTTTTACCCGAAGTGCCACGTGAATATTGTATGACGGTACCTGTAATGCAAGCGTTATTGTATTTATGCGCCCTTTTTCTGCGAACGACCTCCACCAGCCAATCTTCTTTTACTTTCTTTAAAATACCGGCAATTTCTTGCTCAACCCTGAGTTGGGCAGAACTCCTATGCAAAAATAAAAACAAGGAAAAGTTGAACTTGTGACCAACACTGGAGCCAATTTTGGCGCGTTCCCTGTCGCCAGGAGTAGGACTCGCGTCACCTTGCGTTGGACGTTCAGTTTGCCGTGCATCAGACCACCAGAGCACACTCCTGGGACTCAACTTCTATCTCTCTCTCTCTCTCTCTCTTTTTTTTAATCCTAAGTCGGTGATCCATCCTTGATCTAAACCACGCGCACATTTTATGTCCGGGTTCAGGAGTCCTCACTGTGTTCCGGGAAACGGACTCTAGCCAGTTTACTGCCACGTTGGCGAAGCAAAAAGCTGTCGTGCGCACAGCCACAGAGACAAATAATGAAATGGCCAAAGAAAAGAAAAACGGTTTAGCAGAGTAAAATTGCGCGGAAAGTAAGCAGCCGAACGAAACGACAAGCCCTGCGCTTGACCCTGCCCGTGCGTGCAGCGAAGAGAGGAAAGCGAATCACACAGAATGCCGAAATCTGAGAACTGCCTCGCAGACAGACGGAACGCGGAGGAGAAGTGTAAAACCAGAAAGCATAGCAGCCGTTCTAACGAGAAAGATCGCAGCTGATGCGACGCCAGCCGGTCTTCTTTGGGGGGTTTCCGGGTACGAGGAAAAGCTTTCTGCGCATTAGCGTCGAGCGCTGCATGGCGCGCCTGTGAGAACAGAGCGGCGTCGCCGTTTTCAGTGCGCAGTGTCGGAGAGCGACGGTGGACAGGCTCCACTGGCGGCAAGCTGAGAGCCGCGCGCATATGCGCATACCTCGTCTCTAGATGGTGAAAGGCCGTCCCCTCTTCAGTCCGGCGCACGGAATCTTGGGCGGTGGCGCGGTTACCCAGTGCGTATGTCGAAGGATTGCCACGGCTCCCCGGAGGAAAAATGCCGTCCGTGTCAGCTTTTCCAGCACTATCCGTACACCACTGCTGCTGCTGCTGCTGCTGCTGATGCTCGTTCATTCGAGCGCGTATACGCGGAATTTCGTTTTCTCCAATGCATTTATTTCTGCGCACTCAATCCTATAGTGCTGCACTGATCCGAGTGCGTATGTATCGTTATACGTACATATGTATACGCGAGCAAACAGAGCAGAGCTCTCAGTGGTGCGTCCTGCCTGCGCTTTCTTTTTTTGCATGTGTGTGGGTAGAAGTAGTAGTAGTTGAAGAATGGCTTTTGTGCCAATGGTAACGGCATCTATACTTTCGCGTGCTTTTGCCGCAATCAACGCGTGTTTGTTCTCGTGCACGTACACGACGCTCTGCGACTCGTGGGAGCCATTTCCTCATCCCCGCCTCGATGGGCAATCTCGACAGGATGCACAGTGACGGCAGTCGCGACAAATCTAGGTCAACTCGCTGGAGAATAAGCCGCTCTCACCTTCGAGACAGTGTCGAGGATGCGTCTGATTGTGAGCGAAAGTATTTTCGCTAAGGCGGGCGAGCCACACGAACGAGTTGGCTGAATCGCTCCCTTATTTGAATACTGCGTCGCCGTTATCTGCATGCTCGTCGGCCTTATTTGAATACAGCGCGGTGTAGAGAAAGACTGTCAGAACGGCTTCTCGAAAGATCGCCAACATCCCATTCCGCCTTTCCCGTCCTGGTGGCGCCAGGCGTGCCGCAATAGTGGAGCACATTAAGATTACAAATGCGCCGCGCACGTCAGAGACGAATGGAGCGCGTCAAAGCCGCTCCAGATTTCGACGCGCGCAAGAGTGAACGGAGTGGGGGGAGCATTCGGTCCCGTAACAGATTTAGGCGCGGGACCAAGCTGTTAGCTCCGCGCACCGGGGGCCACCGTGGGGTTCCTGCATCTCATAACGAAGAAAAAGTTAACAAAGCGGGTTCCTGCGGCAGCGTGACGTCAGTGACGGCGCGCCAAGTTCGCACCAGTGTCTGCCTCACTCCGTGGTTCTCACGTCCCACGCAATTTCCTGATGTCTGCCGTTGTTCGCCGCCTTCGCACCCAGCGGGCTAGCGGAGAGTTGCCGAGCGGCGCCAGTCTCATTGCTTCGCGTAGTTGCCACGCGTCGTGAAAGTCTGGTGCATTTCGCCTTCTTCTGCACATGTGTACTTACGCTTTGTCGTAAGAACTTATTCTTTTTTTTCCCTTATGACCATACTTACGTCATTCGTCTCGCCCCTTTTTCTCGACGAGCTAAGACAGAAGCAGTGGCGTAACGAGCTGTCCCTGGGCTTGTGCTGCCATCCTCTTTTCCCGTCGTGTACCATTGTCTTTCCATGCTCGCAATTCCCTCGCTCTTAATTTTTTCCTGCAGTGTTCGTTTGGACCTGGTTTCACGAAGTATAAATAAAGAAAACATTTTCGAAATATATTTCGAAGTATTTATTATAATGTGAGAGCATGCAACGATATGATTGCATTATGAACGCAGGTATCTTAATATCTCTTTTCTCCCTAATCACTTCAACCGGTTCGAGCTTAAGTGTTGGTGCGGTATGAGGAAAACAACTCGCAGTTTCACTTGTCCCGCAGGTCTTGAGTTATTTGCTGGCGATTGCCATGATATTCGTAGCTGGTGCTATCCTCAAAGCGTATACGGCTGCCGTCCTTTTCCGCTGCTTCTTTGGCGTCTTATTTTTTTTTTTTTTTTTTTTGGGGGGGGGGGGTATTCTTATTCTTTGGCCCAACGTCACAGTTCTTTCGCGCTGATATGGTGCTTCTCCGTCATGAGTTATAATGCGTCGCAATCTCTCCAAGAAGGACTATATAATTCCTCCAAAGCTATGATGGCACTGATTAGTTCGTGGTTCAGTCGGCTGGTGGCCGGGGAGGCCGGGGAGGCCGGGGTTCTACTTCCGGATCGATCAGCATGTAAAATTTGCTCTCAGCTGTTACACGGTAGCGAGTGATGAATGATCTCTGGCGAGACGGCGATATCGACAATTTTGTTCTAAATTAGCTGTAGACCATGCCCGACTCCGCATAGTCCACATGTTTGACAGAAAACTGCTTGATGCAGAATATATGCATATCATGCCTTAAAAGAATCGATATAAGAAGCGCATGATAAAATGGCGCATGATAAAATGGCGCATTTTACAACTTGTATTCAGAGTCCATGCATCACACGTGAATGATATTTATTGTGAGCCACAGCACAGGGCGAGTTGCAATGAGCAACGAAATATGCCCGCTTTGATGGTAATATCCTCTGCTGCAGCGAATAATAAAACTGGAAGAAACTACCGAGACCCCAGTGAACCTGATTCACTTTGTCCTTTGACAAAAGTTTGTCCTATTTGTGGAGTTAACTATTTCTGAACCGGTGCTAGTCGGGGGACTGCTATCAAATTTACATGTCTTAAACAGCAGCTGAAACCATTTCCGCAACCATCGCCGCGTGAATTCAAGGTTTTTAGGTAAAGACTGTAATTTTGGGCATAATTAAGCTTGTAATCAGCACGTACGCATCTCTAACCTAATCTACCTAACAATCCCGCTCCTTCTTACGCAATATATCTCCGACGTGTAAGCGCCGTTCACAGATGAGCCATCATCACAGTGATTATCACGGCGATCGCTATCGTGAGTGGCGAGTGCCCTCGGCCAATGAGAAAAGGCTATTACGTGAACTTTTGTGAATACTGGCCTTGCTCACCCTTTCCCGCGATATATTTTATCTCTAATATGGTGAACAGCGCACACGTCAGGAGTGACACAGCGAGAAGCGATATGGGAAAGGCAGAATGGTTAACCAGGCTGAGTCCGGTTGGCGACCCTTTACTGAGAGAAGTGAGGAAAGGGAACTAAAAGAGGAACAGAAAGAGAGAAGAATAGTTCGTCGTTCTGTCACTCACAAGCGGTCAGGTAGATTGGCGGCGGAACGCAGCAGTGGTTCACTGGCTTTGTATACACTGCACACGCGTGTAAGTCACGGTCCCAGGATCTTCTGTTCTGTAAAAGGCTTGTCGTCTATTTCCCTCAAGTGGTCCAAAGGACAAACATCTGACTGGACAAATAGACGTGCAAACAGGTCAGATGTGCTAACTATATCTACCGATTTGTATTCAAAGGAAGGAAGGAAAGAGTGAAGAAGGAAAGGCAGGGAGGTTAACCAGTTTAGCACAACCGGTTTGCTACCCTACACATGGGAGCGGGATGGGGGGAATGAAAGATGGGGAGGAGAGATAGAGAGAGACCACATAGCACGGCACCCATATCGTTAGTCACAGTCCGTCACTCTTGCGTGGTACGTGACATCACTGTCACAGCCGCTTGTCCCAAGTCCGTTTCAATACCTTGACAATATCAATACCTTGACAATATCAATACTTTGACAATAGACCAATGTCAGTTGAAACGATTCTCACATGTCGTCGACAGAAGACATCGCAGCTGAAGGCGACGAAGGGACTACTTAAGTTTTTAAAAATTTGTATTCAAAACCCTACACTATACTATGCAGGACACAAATGACAAGTTTGCAGACGCGAAAGCGCAGCGCTATCTAAAATTAGTTGTTGTACGCCGTTGTCTTTGGGCATTTCCGTCACCATCCTACAAACATGCGGCGCGTGAGTTTGTGTCCCATTGTGAGGTCTGGCATGCAGGAAGTCGAGATGCCAGTCGTGCTCTCCCGCAAGCTGCGCGGGCCGTCTCGGTGCCGCATTCGCGCCCGCCTGGGAGGGCGCCCTTCCTTCACCTGTCTCCCGACGCCGACGGGGGCCAGTTATCGCCTTTCACGCCCAGCACTCAATGCGCACACGAAATAAGATCCGCGGAGAGATCGTGACCGCTTGTCTTTGCTAATCAATGCGTGGAACGGGCAGTGTGGCCGCTGTCATCCGAGTCGTTGATGTTTGCGTAAACTGCAGTATACGACGGAGTGACCTCGTCATCTCGTTTTTCCTATGGAACTATAACCCGGGCGTAGCACGCCTCCCTGCCGCTACCTCCCGAGGCGCTAAATGAAGAGATTGAAATAGCAGTTATCGTCTTTCATCGCCGACAGTAATTGCGCGCGCCGCGAAACTGGAGCCCACAACACCAGTTCGTTTCTCTTTGACCGGTCCGGGAAGTCAGCAAGACGACTTAGACGCGCCGAGTTGTGGAGATGGGTGACAGCCCGTGCGGAACGAGTCGACGAAACGTAAGGCCACTCTCGGCTCTCTTCCGGGTAAACGAGCAGCCCGACGTGACCCTTCTACGTACGAGTTTCGAAAAAAAAGTGAAGATAAAAAAAGAAAGTCGGTTTGTGCGGAAGAAATGTACCTAGAACTTGAGACACCCCGATGAAGACGCCTTAAGAAGCTGTATTTTCGCTTTTCTCGCTCTCTGGCTCTCCTCCTATTTCTCCGGTTGAGGTCCTCAAGAAAGTGCGTTAAATGTGTGTAGGAGACAAAAAGAGAGAGAGAGAGAGAAAAGTGAGTGGTGGGAGAAGTTGCGTTCAGTTTCTACAACCTTAGCTTCTTGAAACCAGATGATGTTTGAGTCGTCCACTTACGAAGTGAGTTGTGGAAGATGTTCAAAAGAACACATCTTTTTTTGCGAATATGTTTTATTGTTCGATACATTCCCCTACTTAATGCGTTGAGGGACACTCTCGTCGTGTTTTTAGCTATTTGTTGTGATTTTCTTTTTTGAGTGCCTGGTCATATTCTTGAACGAGAAGAAAGGGAACCGAGGGGCCCGTTTTTCATTATCATATAAGAAGCCAACAAACAGTGACACCAAGGACAACATAGCGGAAATACTTGTACTTACTGATTGAATTAAAGAAATGATAAATTAATGGAAATGAATATGAATGAAAAGCAATTGTTCGCAGGTGGGGAACGAACCCACGTCTTCGCATTACGCGTGCGATGCTCTCACCATTGAGCTACCGCGGAGCCGTTTTCCCATCCACTTTTGGGGGTATTTATGTGTCTGCAACTAGAATTAACCCTGGGAGTGTTAGCCAGCGCCACCACTCACAAGCCTAGGGGCGGATGTGGAACATCCTTTCTGCCGCAGGTTCGTTCCCCACCTGCGGACAGTTGCTTTTTCATCCATATTCATTTCCATTAATTTATCATTTCTTTAATTTAATCAGTAAGTACAAGTATTTTCCCCTATGTTGTCCTTGGTGTCATTGTTTGTTGGCTTCTTATATATGATATGATAATAAAAAACAGGCCCCTCGGTTCCCTTTCTTCTCGTTCATTACATAACGAGGGCTCGAATTCGGCAACATTGATGCCTTCAGGTAGCAATGTGGGTTTATTTACCAGTTGCCATCACCCAAAAAGATCACGTGCTCGTGACGCCTGCGGCAGAAAGGATGTTCCACATCCGCCCCTAGGTTTGTGAGTGGTGGCGCTGGCTAACACTCCCAGGGTTAATTCTAGTTGCAGACACATAAATACCCCAGAAAGTGGATGGGAAAACGGCTCCGCGGTAGCTCAATGGTGAGAGCATCGCACGCGTAATGCGAAGACGTGGGTTCGTTCCCCACCTGCGGACAGTTGCTTTTTCATCCATATTTATTTCCATTCATTTATCATTTCTTTAATTCAATCAGTAAGTACAAGTATTTTCCCCTATGTTGTCCTTGGGGTCATTGTTTGTTGGCTTCTTATGATATGGTCATATTCTTCATATTCATCAGTGTTCTTGCCGCCTTACTGCAGAAAATGTATGCTTAAATCCTCGCGCTACCGAGTGGGACAGTAATCAATGATCGGAAGCTCACCATTTATCTTTTAGTCGAAACTCATGTCAGACGCTCAACTGATGGTAAGGGAGAAGATAGTTTGGAAGATGTTTCATTCTAGAACAAAGGAGTAAAGTGCAATACTTCTCCTTTGCTTTGGGATACCAGCGCTCTCTGTCAGCGTCGTAATAAAGGCATCCTGGCCTTAATCGAGGCTTTACAAGCTCACTTCACGCAAATTTTAGCGCGGAGCGAAAAAATAAAAACAGTTTTTAGTACACAGCATTAGTAGCTCTCCATAATACGAGCGTCTGCTTGCAATCGCTCGCTCTGGCTTAAGGAAAACACTGGAAACATGGGTATGCACGAATATGCATTTCAAGAATGGTGTTGATAGACGCCGTAAAAGAGCACATCGATAGCGCTAATCAAATGCGCAGGTATATAACTGTGCAAGATACAGTATTAGAGAGCGAGAAAGAAAAAGGAAGGCAGGTAGGTTAACCTGATTGCTCTCGCTTTTCTACCCTACACTGGGGGAGGGGAAAAACGGAATCAAAACGAAAAGAAGAAAGTAAAGGGATGATAAGTGATGCACGCGCACTCATACAAGCGTTCGCCGTGCATTTAAAGGTGGTCGCTCAGGCCAGTCGTCTTTAAAAAGTGCGGTAGGGCTCTGGTGGCTTTCTGTGCAATTGACAGCTGAGTTTCTATTGAAAGTCACGACAGTAGTACGCAACTCGTGTCAAGACCGGCATGTCACTAAAAACAACGCTTGTGTTGAATTCACATGACCGGCCGGACCGCTCATAAAGTCCGCAGACTATGGTGTAACGCGCCTGATTCGCAAAAATTCGTCTGTGGCGTCCTGGTGTTTTATTGCGATAGCAATTATATGGACACTCCAGACGTATTTTTGCCGTCACCGTCGCCGTCGCCGTTGCCGTGAGGTTCCGTATAAAGTGTAACGACGACAAAATCGTCGCCGCGCGCCGGACGCTGCGTGTGCGATTGAAAGCGAGCGCGGGTGATCCGGCAACCACAGCTTATCGCTCATGCGAGAGAGGACGGATCTGCCGCGCAGGCGCCGTATGTTGAAGGCTATCTGCGATGTCGCTAAAGTGTGCGCCATCGGGAGCCTCATCTTCAAAGCCATCTGCGATGGGCACAAAGTGCATTCGCCCTAGTGCCGGTAGCTTCGTATGCGCTGTGCTTTCGACATTCAGTTCGCGCTGAAGTGAAAGCCAGCGCAAAGGTCAATTTTCTCGCTGCCGCTGGCGCGCTTCGTCACTCCAGCGTTTTGACGGGTTTCCGCGGTCATTGAGCGAGATGTGTTCATGTTTACCTGTGCGCGCGTGACACCGTGCTTGTTTATTTTGTTAGTAAGCGAATATTTACAGCTTTACACGGCCGATACAACTACTATCCTTTCTTCGTATAGCTATCTACTAATGTGTTATCGCAATCAATGCTTCGTATTTCGGGTGGAACTGCGATTTTTTTCTTTTTTTTGCACTCGAACCACGTCTCGCTTGTCCGCGGACTGAATCTGCAATCCGCCCCGCCACGTGAATCCATTTTTAAGCCCCATTGTGCATAGACAGAAAAAAAAGAAAAGAAATGAAACAAAAAAAAAGAAAACACGCTTTCCTAAGTCTGTCTCGAGAAAGTGACAGAATATTTCCACTAGTTAACTTCACCAAGGTGAAGCGAGCGTAAACGGTAGTCATCAGCTCAAGGGGCGTCTAAGAATAGTGCTAGCCTGCCGCGGTTGCTTTGTGGCTATGGTGTTTGGCTGCTAAGCACGAGGTCGCGGGATCAAATCCCGGCCACGATGGCCGCATTTCGATGGGGGCCAAATGCGAAAATACCCGCGTACATAGATTTCAGGCACACGTTAAAGAACTCCAGGTGGACCAAATTATTCCGGAGTCGCCCACTACGGCGTGCCTGATAATCAGATCATGGTTTTGGCACGTAAAACCCCATAATTTAATTTTGTTTAGATAAGGGCTAGTGACAGGAACAAACAGTACAAAAGTCCATCTATTCTTTTTTTGTTTTGTTTTGTTTTCTTGATGTGCACTCCTCTCTATTGCTTCTGGGTGAAACCGACAAGACAGCTTTCGTGCACACAATCCGCATTGTTTCCTCGGGTGACCTGGCGTCAATGTCAGCCCGAAAGCTTTTCGGTTTTCTACAGTGAAGCATGCGCCTCTCTCGCGCTGTCTTTTGTCCTGAGGAACTTCACCACATGCGCTGAGCACTTTCTCCTCGGGTGTCGGAGGTCACCCAGTTTCCGGTGCACTTGTGCTATTCCATTCCGCAGCAGCTCGCATTTTACTGCCGCCACCAGCGGCGATGGCAACTCTGGGTTCTGAAGTTTAGATCTCGATTCTCGCTCTTTGAAAGCTCGTATACGCGTCTCACACACAGACACAATTTTTGGCGTACTTCATTTTGTCGAAACTCGACTCTTCCGGTCGACGGCGTCGTGGTGGCGCAAGCTCTCGTTGATTTCCTCCCAAGAACGTCTCCTGCAGTTGCCGTCCGTTGCGAAGGGCCCCTCGAATTATGGGTGTTGCGCACTTTCCGGATTGAATGTGTCCAACGCTAAGGCCTTCTGGGCCAAATCCACGCCCCCCAAAAATTTAAAAAAACATCGAAAGGAAGAAAACATTTTCGGCCAGTGTATTTTCTGTCATCACTGTCATCACATATACTTAGTTCTCGGCGCTAACGCGTAATTTAGACAATTTTTTGAAGCAATGCTGTAGTCACCTAATTATAATGGCGCAGGACAAACTGTCCGCGACACTGGTATTAATGTTAGCACGTGGGTATAGCAGTGGGAGCGGTCATCTGGGGTTCAACAGGGCCGCTCCGATGCCAGAACTATAATATGACGTGAAGACGAAGCCGTTAAGGCGTGGTTTGTCTGAAAAGCAGCAGCATCAGGTACGAGGCTTTAAGAGTGTTTTGTTGACTTTCTGTAATGTATCAAAAATCCTCTGTCGTCGACAAAAAGAAACGCACTTCTAGCGTTAACGACGAAGTATATTTGTCAGTCGCTCAAAATTGCTAAAATTGCTGTTGCTGTAGCGCGCCTGGCCTAATCCGATTGCATCACCTCGAAGCATGGCTGCGCTCTATTCGCGGTGATTGCCAATCATAAAATACTTAATGACGCAGTGAAAGAAAGCTATATATATATATATATATATATATATATATATATATATATATATAAGCACAGCGGCAGTGGCATTGTGAAGCCTGCCTAGCAGAAAAACAATTCTGATGCTACCGAATCATGTAATATAATCAGGAAAACTCTTCCAATACTTCAGCTTACTGTAACCGCCTAACACAGAACCTATGTGATTGCGAAAGCCTCCGATCTGAAAAAGTTGCGAAAATGCTGTCAAAGAAGCGCTTTCAGAGTTACAGGAGAGTATATCATGAGAAAAAAAGAAAAGAAAAAACGAAGTTCATTGGGGATCGGTTCGTCTACTCAAATAATTGGCTTACGCGGGCACGTTTGTATTTTGCTTTGAAGCGAAGGCAATCTTGTTAATCCTCAACATTTGTTCATTTGATGAGGAACACACACGGTTTTTAATCTGACAGCAGAGTGTTTAGAGCTAAAACCGAATAACTTTCATGTCCTTGCTTTGCTTATCTGCGCTTCTCACCCGAAAAGAGGCTTGGCTTTACATAGCTACATAGTTGGTATACTGAAATACCTGCGCAACGTCTGACATGTAGCTATGGTTAATTACTGTCTCCGACCAGTATCACAGAGCTTGAGCGCCGCAGTGTGACTTTTAATCTTTCGGTATAAACTACCATAGAACACGGGTTCGTTGCACGCTCTGCTTGCAAAACTCGCATGCTCACTTTAATTAACCAGAGATGTCGTTCTCACAAAATGTGCTCGTTTTCCCTTCTTCGGGGCTGTCAGTCTCCCGGAGGGCGTTGCTTCACACCAATACGCCAATTTCTATTTCTGCAAGAGTAGTAGTTTCAATGATGAACTGTCTGCGTGAATGCGTATTTTTGTACGTGTGTGTGTGTAGGCGTGCGTGTATGTGTGCGTGCGTGCGTGTGTGTGTGCGTGTTTGTGTGCCTTTTGGTAGCTTTATCAACGTGTGGACAAAGAAGCTCTCTAAGCCGAGTGAACATTATCCTATTCCGGGGCACGTAACTACAAAATTTTCATTCCAATTTTGTATGTGCAATTGACGAAGTCGTGAGGGTGCTCTGGCAGAAATTTGCAGCGCATATTTTTAGCATAATACAGCGTGGCGCCCTCGTCAACTGGATAAGTTGCATATACGCGACAGGAAGCGAAGAAATGGCCAAAAAAAAAAAAAAAAGCTGTGGTTTCGCTTTAACCATCAAGAGCGATAGCAATGTACTAGACGATTAGACGAAGGCTCGTAGTTTTATAGGCCGTAAAAGTTACATTAAACATTCGCAGACAAACATTTTAAGATCTCACTCTATGGCCGTGAGAACTCACTGTCAAGACACTGGCTCGAGAATCAGGCGCCGGCAGCGGGAACCACGCATTCTTGTCCCAAAGCGAACATTTTGTGCGGCCGCTCGCTTCAACATTTCAACTGTGCCGCGTCTACAAAACTCACATTACGCGACCTCCCACACTCGGCGGGCGGAAAGAAGGCAGCGCACCTGAAGCCGCCAGCCATCGCGTCTCGCCCTTAGGCCTGGCGCCCGCATGGACATGTTCCCCAACATAACGTCGAGCGGGCCGCGTATTCGCTCAGTCGCGCGGACTGCCATGCGAAGCCACATCTTGGCTATAGAGGAGGAGAGGCGCTCTCCGCGCACTCCCTTTGCGCGGGCTCAATCGCGCGGGCAGACGGCGTGCATGAGGCCCCTGTCTCTCTCGGCTCACCCTCGCATGCTTGCCCTCACACCCAGAGCATGCGGCGCACGGCCAGTCATTCTCCTCGTTCTTTGGCTTTCTGATTAACATCGCGGCGACGGCAACAATTCACCTGGAGTGTCCGTATTATTGATATGGCAATAAAATGCTTTAGTTCGTTCACGAAAATACATGAAGCGGTAGCAAGCATATCTGGCGCGTTATTGAGCGCGGCAGAACCAACACAATTTAGCACGTCAGTTCAGTTGTAGAGGAGATTGGTAGTGGTAAACGAACAATCTTTCGTCGAGGATGGCCACTTCTGCTTCCCCCTCTTTCTTATCCTCTCTTTCACTTCTTCAGGCCGGCATGGCCTAAATTATTTCACCTTGATGCTTATTTAACATGCACACTGTGCAGGTTAAATTGCATGATGTGCAATGCATGATGTACACCGCGACCACTGGCCCGGGAGACAGTGCTGCTCAAAGCAATCGTTGTTCAACAAGGGGAAAGCTCCAAGTTTAATACCGGCCGAGTTATTTTCTTTTGCTCAATCCTCATTGTCGTTGGGAAAAGTGCATGATTATTATCATGATCCTACAGCCGCTACAATGGCGGCCTATATATGGTGAAGATGCACTGCGCGAATGAACGTGCCGTAAAGAATTAACGCTAGTGGCACTGACCTTTTTTTTGACGAGACTTTTTAGGTTACGAAAACGTCGTGTGCTGAGATAGAACACACTGCACTCTTAAAATATGCAAGAAAGGGGCCCTTTAAACGCACGTCCGCACACACAGTGAAACATTTTATGATAGCGAGTGCATATTGGTGAGCTTCAGTAGAGGTCAAGGTGTTGTCTTGCGTGTAAGAAAAAGAAAAAGCAGAGCGCAAGAAACAGCGATTTCGCATACGCGGCAAGCAGGGCGATTTTACTCGTACATACGTGAGCACAAATAAATATGCCATGATCTCCTTGTATTACGTGCGCATGCCAATAAACTGCATTATAAAACGAGACATAAAGCTATGAATTGTGCAGTATTGTACATTGGCATACCAGAAAGCATCAGACACACAAGCGACCGCGCGGCCAATAACATCTGACGCAATATAGCTTGCGGAAAAAAGTGGTCCAACGGACAATCACTGCCAGAGTGCACCAAGAGCATGGTAATGAGGTGGCGATCTTCGTACGTAGCGCAAAGATACGTGTAAGGTGGCCGTAAAGATGTCTAACATTTGCCAGCATATGAGGCTTGTCGACCAACGTTGAACTGCACGCACGTGTAATGGCTTTCTCGTTTAATTCTTTGCACCTAGAGAAATAGCCATGCGAAATGTCTCACTACAAACAAGCGTCGCTTCCTTTACTGAAGGTTATAACCAGGAACGCGGGCGACTGGCTAACCTCATACACGTGACGAGGCGTTAGGGAAAAAGACGAGTAGGGCACGGGAAGCTACTGATAGTACTTGTAGTAGTACCGATCACGACAGAAGCTACTCATAGATCTTGTAGATGATCGGTCAAGTCCAGCTGCTTATAGCTTCTGAGTCGAATAAAGATAAGAGAAACACTTGGAGCATATATGTCGGGTCTGTTGGATAGGCTTGCTCGTTCGTGCGTGTTATTTTCCGCTCCTTGTGCAACTTCTCTGGAGAAACCTTATTGTCGGCACCAAGGTTACATTTTTGCGAACACTCAAGAGCCGTTCATTTTCTTTCTTTACGCGGCGCGCATAATACGCTGCCGAATGAAGCGAACCACAAGCGCAAGTCGTCACCAACCGTATTCACACCCTCACGGGGGGCGAACGGTCTCGCACGGTGTTGAAAGTGGCCGTTTCGACAATCCCGTGTCCGGCGGCCCGTCGTGCCGGGAATCCCCGACGGAAAACACAACCTGCGCCTTCGACACGCTTTGAAAAACGGGTCGTAAATATATGCCGCACGACTGGGTCCTGCCGGCCGGCCAGTCAGGCGGTTTTTTGAATGCAGACCGACGACCGATGTGAAGATTTACGGTCGTTCGAGTGCTATACTGAAGCTGTATATAGCCGAGAAACTATTGGGCTGGACAAAGCGGGCTTTGGCACTATAACATAAGAAAGGTCAGTGCTTCTCTTGATATTTCCCTCTCGTCCGAGAGCTCAAATAAAGACAGAAAAACATTATGCAAAGTCTGTGGGCGCAATTCCTTCTTTGTTTCACGTATTCCGGGTTTATTTTAACGCGTCCGTTTTCTTTTTCTATCTCTCTTTCTGTCGCTGCTTTTTACCTTTAGCGAGCTCACTGATCAGCGCACTGCCCCAGAAAGTGTTCACTGAAGGAGAAAGAGAAGTGGAGTTTTCGAAAAAGAACTCCTATAAGTGCTTCTCTAAGACCTTTGAAATTCATCCGACTTCTTTGATTTGGGCGCAAGAAAGCGATGAAGTGGTTTACAGGTGTGTTGCGTCTTAGAAGATGCTTAATAGAGAGGTTTAGAATAGGGGCCCCAAGAGTTTGGGGCCCCAAAGAGCTTTGCGGGTGTTAGCGTTGGGGCATGCAGGAGTGAAGAGTTTTAGAATAGGGCTTTGCGCTTGCGAATAGCGTCTTGCGCTTGCAGCGCCACTACGGTGTCAAAGAGAAACTGTTACAAATATTAAGATAAACTATACCATTTTATGATAAGAAGAGTAATTTTTTTACTTTCACGCTTTTGCCTTTAATAACATTTTAGAGGTTATTCTAATAACAGCAAGCGATTTGTTGCGCTTAATTTGGAGTAACCAATTTTACGTGCCTTCACGAGCCAAGCTAATCCATGTTAGGCCTACGAGCCATGAAATTGACAATCGAATTCGGAATCAGCGGCGTCTAGGGGATCAATCTTCATTACACATGTTAGTTGAGAGAAAGCGATAAACGCAGTCACTTCTCCTAGCTTACGAATTTCATGCGCTACCACGAATCGAGCCTAGTTTGGTGCTCGGTGAGAGCCGTGGCTTCGATGGGCGCCGCCATGTTTGTTGGCGCAAAGAGAGAGAGAAAAAAAGGTGAAGGAAAGACAGGGAGGTTAACCAGACATTATCTCCGGTTGGCTACCTTGTACCGGGGGAGGGGTAAAGGGATTCGACAGGAGAGAGAGAGAAAAAATAAGTACAAAAAAGGGGAAAAAAAAGGAAAGAAAAAAAATCACACACACACACACACACACACACAACTGAACTGTTTCTGTGGGCATTGTCAGTCTGCGAAGGCGTTCTAGTGTTGAATAGTGTCAACGTCCCATCCTACGTCACACAGTGTACAGTCACAATTTGTCACTGAGTTCGGTGTCTTTTAAATAACGCAGCAGTGCCTTCAAGGTGGCTCGCGCTGTTTTTCGTGTAGGCCAGTTTACAAGGATGTTGATTTGCGTTATTAAGCGTTTGTCCAGTTGACCTATCGTGGCTGAGAGAGCTGCTCTCTGCGGGTTAAAACGAGGGCACTCACAAAGAAGGTGTGCGATTGTTTCGTTGCACCGGAAGAGTGTTCGAATCACAGTCGGTCAGATAGGCCGGTGGCTCGCAAGAAGCGCAGAAGCGCCTGCACGGCCTTCTTCTGTGACGTTGGGTCCAGTCTGTGGTGGAGAATTTTTTCTTCCGACAGAGGCCGGTCGTCCAATTGGTTGAACGCGTTGGTAAGAGAATGTCTTTGCGCACTGTACTGCGGGCAGTCGCACAAAATATGTACAATTGATTCTTCATTGCCGCAGTGGTCACAGGCTGCGCTGTCGGCCATTCCTATGCGGAACGCATAGGCGTTGGTAAACGCAACGCCCAACCATAATCTGCACAAAAGTGTTGCGTCTCCTCGGCGAAGCCTTGATGGTACTCGAAGGCTTAGGGTTGGGTCCAGAGAGTATAAGCGAGCATGCATGAAGTGCGATTCATTCCATTGTGACCTTGTGCGTTGGCGGGCGATCACGCGGAGCTTCCGTGCAGCGTCAGTCCTAGAAAGTGGAATGGGTCGTTTGTGATCTTCTTTATGAGCTGTGCGGGCAGCTTGATCGGCCCGTTCATTGCCGATAATTCCATAGTGACTTGGAAGCCACTGAGCCACTGAAAAGTTATTTCTTGCCCTATCTCAGTCAGATTGTGTATTGCCTCGGCAATCTCAAAGACCAGCTGCTCGTGTGGACCGCGGCGTAAAGGTGATAGTAGAGACTGCAGAGCCGCCTTTGAGTCGGAGAAAATTGTCCATTTGTGTGTCACTTGATCACTAATGAATTGCAGCGCGGCACAAAGTGCTGCGAGCTCTGCTGCCGTCGATGTTGTGACGTGAGACGTCTTGAATTTAATAGTTGTGCCCATCGTTGGTATCACCACTGCCGCGGTAGAGCTGTTCGGCAGGACGGAGCCGTCGGTGTATATATGGGCAGAGTCTTGGTACTTCTCGTACAACAGAAGTAAGGCGAGCTGTTTAAAGGCTGGTGATGACAGCTCTGCTTTTTTGTGGATGCCAGGTATTGTCAGGTTGATATTTGGCTGTGTAAGGCACCACGGAGGAATCGAAGGTCTTGTGGCAGGAGTGAAGCAAGTTGGTAAAGATTCACCATGCGTGGCTATTGTTTGGCAGAAAGAGGTACGTTGTCTGTCCGCTGGCAGAGATGCCAGGTGGTGGTGGGGAGTCCGGGCAAGATGTCGTATATGTGTCCTTAATGCTTCAACCTCAATGTGAGTCTTGGCGAGGTGGTCTCCAGCAATTGCTATAGTCGCCACTGTGGATGCACTCCGAGGCAGGCCTAGGCAAATGCGGAGCGCTTGTGCTTGAACACTTTGTATGGTGCGCAGACTCGTTTTGTTGACGTTAGTTAAGGCTGGCAAGCTGTACCGCAGGAAGCCAAGAAACAGCACATTGTATAGTTGCAGCATAGCACTTGTGGACATTCCCCATGTCTTTCCAGTGAAGAACTTAAACAGGTGACAGATGCCTGTTAACCGCTTCTTCATGTATGAAACATGATGGCTCCATGACATGTCTCTGTCAATTATAACGCCTAGAAACTTGTAAGATCGAATGTAGGGTATTCTTTGGCCATTTATCAATACGCTGTAGTCTGCCATGGGCTTCCGTGTAAATGCCACAAGTGCGCATTTCCCAGACGATATTTCCAGACCTCGATTCCGGAGGTAAATAGCAGTCTGAGATGCGGCTTTCTGATCCTCGCACGCAGTTGTAGGCGTGTTACTGCAGACGTCCAAACGCAGATGTCATCCGCATACATTGATAGCTGAACTGTGTTTGGCAGGTGCTCAATGAGAGACAGGAGAGTCAGATTAAACAGCACAGGGCTGAGGAAACCGCCCTGGGGGACGCCGCGGTAGCTGTAATGTAGAGAGGTGTGGCCGTCCTCAGTGTTCACGAAAAAGGATCGCATGGAGAGGTAGTCGCGTATCCATTGAAACATCCGGCCGCCCACACCTACCTCTTCGAGAGCAGTAAGTATGGCTTCATGTGTAATGTTGTCATATGCCCCTTTCACGTCAAGAAACAAGGAAGCGCAAAGACGCTTTCGGCATTTTTCGTGCTGAACGTAGGTGGCTAGGTCGACGACGTTATCTATTGATGATCGACCACGGCGAAAGCCCGTCATAGCCTCTGGGTAAATGTTGTGGTACTCTAGGTACCACTCCAGGCGTCCTAGGATCATTCTCTCCATTACTTTGCCCACACAACTAGCCAAAGCGATCGGGCGATACGATGAGAGCGCCAAAGGCGATTTGCCAGGCTTCAGTAGTGGAACCAGGCGACTGGTTTTCCAGCTTATCGGAAGCGTGCCATCTCGCCAAGATTCATTGTAGAGCTCTAGGAGAACAATGCTTGCGCGCTCACCCAGATGACGTAGGGCTCTGTAAGAAATGCCGTCAGGTCCTGGAGCCGATGTGCGCCCACACAAAGCTAGTGCTGCCTTAAGTTCATGGATTGAAAAAGGTAGATCTATGCGTTGATCTCGCGGTGGTGGAGAGCTACTCAAAGGCGGAAAATTGTTGGGAGAAGTGAGTTGGCCGGATAATCTGGCGCAGAACTCTTCTGCCACGTCAATATCCGGTCGCTGTTGTGAAAGGGCTAGGGCCTTGAATGGAAACCGCTGCACGGGCAGTGTCCGGAGACCTCGTACCGTCCTCCACAATTGCGATAAAGGCTTGCGAGGGTCTAGAGACTCACAGAACGCAGCCCAGCGTTGTGATTCCAGCTTAGCTAACCGGCGCTGGATCTTCTTTTGGATGCGTCTGGCGGTCCGTAAATCATCCATTGCATGCGTGCGGCGGTACCTTCGTTCAGCACGTCGACGAATTACTCGAAGTCGTTCTAATCTATATCAAATTCCGTTAGCTTCGAAGAGCATGTGAGAGTGCACATAGTATCTTGTACTGCACTCTTGATAGTCTCTTCCAAACGATGTGAAATGTTGTCTTGACAGTGCTCTTCCATGAGAGACTGAAATTTGGTCCAGTCCACTCTTTGGATGGTATCGCGTATCTTGGAAGGAGATAATCCGCTTATTTTGACGTATGTGGGAATGTGGTCACTCCCATGTGTTTCTATATCCGCAAACCACCCAGCACGTCTGACGAGGACGAGGTCCGATCATTGTCATCTGCGAACCGAACTTATCCCGCACAATCAGGCTCTCTGGATATGAATCATTCATGTCATCTACTACTGGTGAAAAACAGCAAGGTTATGGTGTTTATTCGTCGCAATCTCACTTACATTCTTCAGCCTGTGGCTCCTCATGACGACAATCAATATATATGTCTAACAGTGAAAAAGAAGAAACTTAGCATCACCGTTGTGGGCGCTTACCTGTCTCCATCAAGTCGATTTGATCAAACAAGACTACGCGACATCCTATCATCAACTCCTGATCCGTGGGTCATCATTGGGGATTTCAACGCTCATCACACACTGTGGGGCAGTACGAAGATCAACGCGAAAGGCAGACATTTGGTATCCGTCGCTCATGACAATGAACTTTTGTTGTTAAATGACGGCAGTCCTACGTTCTTACGTGGCTCCACGTACAGCAGCTGTCTGGACTTGGCGTTTGTCTCACGAAGCCTCGTCAGATGTTGGCGCAAAGCTTTTGGGGCCGCTATTGGGGCTCCCGGTAAATCGGTGAAATAGCGTGCCCGACGCAAAACCCAAACGCAGTTTGCGTCTCGCGCATGCGCAGTGGTGTCGACGCTATTTCTTTGGGGCCCCTATTCTAAACTCTCTAATGTGCAATGACTTATAATGCGCCTTTTTTATTTCTGCCATCTGGTGCAAATAACCTTGCGTGTGCACCGATTTCTCCGTTTTACGTACCGTGGTCTTTTACAAAGCTGGGTCTAATTAAAAAAAGAAAAAAAAACACACGAGCGGATATTTATGTGTGTTCAAGGCCAGCTGTCATTTACTTAGGCTTACTGGATGCCTGAAAGGAAACGGGCAGATGTTGTACTTATCCGCACTTCACTGTCATACCTGTGCTTTCACATTATCATGGTAACCTCTACAGGGTATTTCATTTTAGCTGTACCAAATTTTAAAAAATTCCCTGTGGCAGATAGCAGAATTATAATCCTTAATCTAAACTACTCGATGAGGCGGCCATTACTTCCACGAAAAATCAAAACACCTAATTGAATAATTAACATAATTACGCTAATTAACTTTTCGTCATTTATTTTACGGCACATCTTTCAATCTACGAATTATAGCCGCTGAGTTCGCAAGGCGCATCCACTTGGAACAAATTCTCAGGACTGAACCAGTTTCGAGATATTAATTGTCAAAGTGTCCGACGAAATGCATGGGCGTTCCAGATAACTTTGTGCTTCAATGCATAAAACAGAGTTTTCCTCAAAAAGTTAGCTGGAATAGAATTGAAGCACAAAGTTAACTGGAACGCCCATGCATTTCGTCGGAGACTTTGACAATTAATATCTCTAAACTGGTTCAGTCCTGAGAATTCGTTCCAAGTGGATACGGCTTGCGAACTCAGCGGCTATAATTCGTAGATTGAAAGATGTGCCGTAAAATAAATGATCGAAAAGTTAATTAGCGTAATTATGTTAATTATTCAATTAGGTGTTTTGATTTTTCGTGGAAGTAATGGCCGCCTCATCGAGTAGTTTAGATTAAGGATTATAATTGTGCTATCTGCCACAGGGAATTTTTTAAAATTTGGTACAGCTAAAATGAAACACCCTGTATAATGGCGCCGGAAAGATTATATCCAGGCTCATTTCATTTTATATATTTTTTTTTGTAATTTTTAGCAGCATGATATCCTTTATCTCACAACACTGACGCGTCTTTTGTTGCGCGACCAGAGCCTTTCAAAAGCATGCATCTACCATAGCGGTGCAGTGTCAACACGCTGACTACGGAGCAGCTATGCGCACCGCAGGGGCAAAGAAATCACGTCATGGAGATTTCATATAACTCGTATAGCTCTTCCCTGGCGCTGTGATTGGTAGGAAAATTGACAGCCACTAGGTCAATAAGCATTTCGTTCTCAAAAGAGCGGCCGCCACACACCTCCGGCGATTGAGCGAGCCACTGCGCGACATTCTCTCGTCGTCTCATATGTGCCGGGGTTTGACCTATAGTCTTTGCCGGGCGACGCGCTCCTAGAGAGGGTTGATTGAGTTGAGTCTGTCGCGAGGCGCTCGGACGGTGGCGCGTGCCTCCTCCCCCAGGGCGGCTCTCAATATATTCTCGTGATCCTGGCGTGACAGCCCGTCATCTACGCGCGGGTTGCCCGCACGTCACCACGCATAACGGCGCCAGAGCATCTCCTTCGCCGGCGCTCTCGCCACGACGTCGTGGTCCACCGGCCGGGACGCCCGAGGGGCCGGAATAATGCGCCCGGGGTGCCAACCGCGCCCAGGCGGATTAAACGGATTGTTCGCCAGAGGCCTTCTCCGGCTGGACGCTGAGGTGGTTTGCGCAAGGACGCCAGTGCTCGCTGATCGGTCTTGCGGGGTCACGCGCAGGACAGCATCAGCGGACCTCTCGAGTCGCGCTTCTCCCTTCGCTCGCGGAGCTATTTATAGGGCACGCGATGGTCAAAGAAGCGTCTGGTCCTCGTGAATATACTTTGTGCTTGCATGTGAAGTTATGCACTGCCTCGTGATTTGAGCGCGAATCATCCGCCGCCAAATAAGTTGCGGCTCGACGCGCACACCATGCATGGTGTCACCTGCCTTATTCGGTGTTGAGAAACTCTACGGATGTACTGTGCCTGCGATCAGTTGTTGTAATCTTTAAGCTTCCATTATACGGTGGTTATTATCAGCTCTTCACAGTGATGGGTATCCGCGTAATCACAATGGTGACGTGACCTTCAGCCAGAATTATTTTGTTCTCAACTGAGTTATAAGAGAATTACATTCAAATTCAAGAAATGCGCCTTGTAGTCCTCCGAGTGATATGTACGAATTCTCGCGGTAATTGAGATGAAGCCTAATTCCAAAAGTGCGATTTATACTTTCGTTTACAATGGTTAGAATTGCTGCCGTGGCCATACGTGAGTTGGAACCATATTACAGGCTTTGTAGGCTTCGTGTAACATTGAAACTTTATCGGCAACGTATATTCGACACTCTGACACTTCTACATGCATTCAGTTTTGTCTCGCTTCATGCAACAAAAGGAAAGAAAAAAACGACGCAAAACTCTGAGTTGTCGTCGACATCCTCGTGGATGTCGACGATAGAAAGGGTGATGGCAGCAGCAGAGTCCTATACTGCCAAAATGAATGTGAATGTAAAGGTTCCTGAAAGCTGATCCTTTCTACACCATTCTTTAATAACTTCAAGAATATGTGAACATGGCACTCACTTATTTAAAACATTAAGGACCACCGTGCTGCTCAAGGTCATGCACAGACTACGTCATGGTGCTTGTGACACTAAGGTACAAAGATTTGACTTAGTAAAAAAAAAAAAAAAAAAAAAAAAAAAAAAAAAAAAAGGAGATATGACATGACGACAATGTTTTCTCTTTATTTCAAAAATATTAGCCAACTCTAACATAGCTTTCAAAAACCTTTCCTGGAGGTTTCCTAAGGCTTGCGCACAGCTCGTCACCATTTGCATAAAGTTTCCCAGCGACTTCCTAAAGGTTGCGCAGAGCTTCCTCAACGATCCCCAAGGAAGAGCTCGTTACAGATATCGCCTACAATGTCGTATGTAAACCGAAGGGTGGGCGCACTTATGCTATTTCCTTTCTCTCTTTCTCTTTGGTTCGTCTTTCTGACACTAGAGCCATTCAGCCCAAATTGGCTACTTCCTGCTTAGAATGTGCCGTTTTTCGCATTCATGTCGCAGTACCCACACTTGATTGCCACAGGGGCCATTGTATATTCTATGGTGAACGGAGAGACCTTGTGCACCGAAGGGTGCCAAGAAGGAGGATCTGTCGCACTTTTTAGTGTACGAAACGCTACCGTGACTCGTGGTCGCGTATTGTTGCTACTTCTCTGCGAAAACAAACATACAAACAAGCAAGCAAGCAAGCAAACAAAAAACAAACAAAACGAAATGTATAAAGCGAAACGCTATCAAACTGCCCTGTGAACATCGGCCCTATACGGCCCAAGTGTTGTGTATCTCATTGGAAAAGTGGCGTGACCTGCGTCTAGCGGTCAAAAAACACAGCATGCTGACCGAATTGCAACCCGGTCACATCTCGTAGTAACACGCAGTGACGTAGGTCTTCCGACGTACGGCACGGTTACCCGGTTGCGTTTCGCTCTCAAATGTGCGCATCCACACGAGTGGCATATTTTTGGAAGTGTGTGCTGAAACACTTGAGCTGCAACTCCCGACGACGACACCCGTACACACGACGCCGAGCGAGACAAGGCCTATACTCGAAACTTTTCATCCCTGAGGCCGAACCACACGAAACAAATTTACGACGCACTTTCGGTGAGAGACGGACGGTGTGGACGCACAACGAATTTCATTGGCGTCCACGCCACACGATACGCTCTACTTCGGCGTATATTGAGCAGCATAGCTGGTGCCTCTCGTCTTAGAGCATCGCACATCCGATGTATACGGCGTTCACGTAAGTTTTGCACGACAGAAAATACTCTTTTTCACATTATAAAAATTTATTAATACTTCTCGAGTTCAGCAAGATGTTTGGTCTTGGTTTGTACTTGGCATCTGAGATCAAGAGTGTCTTTACTGGTTGGTTGCCTTGCCTCGGAGACCATTATTTCTGCTATTTGCTTGCTTATTGCCTTGCGAACCACTTTCGGGCCTCGGCACTGGTAGCGCTGTCATGGGCAGACTGCATGCGGCGCTGAGCGAGCGTGACCCAGCATCTCATTGTCCTTAACGACGCCGGTTGGCACCCACGGTGAAAACGCGTCCGTAATTTGTTCTTGTGGTTCGAGCTTTAGGCCTCATGCATGATGAACCTACTGCTGCATCTTCGCATGCGTTGTGTCGAGGCCGGTGCATGCGCCCTGTTCTTGGGTCGCTGCAGTGCTGAGCTCGAGGTCGCCGGTTCGATCACGGCTGCGGCCGTAGCATTTTGATGGGAACGAAGTGCAAAAAAAAAACAAAATCGTGCATTCACCGAGAAAGAGAGAAAGAGAAATGAGATGTGAAAGGCGGGGGAGGCTAAACGGAAGATAAACATCTAATTTGCTACCCTGTACTGAGGAAGGGGTGAGGGAAGACACAAAGTGCGTTTGCACTTAGATTTAGGTGCATGTTAAAGAACCACAGGTAGTCAAAATTAATCTGGGGTACCACACTACGGTGTGCCCCATAAATATATCGTGGTTTGGCACGTAAAATGCCAGAATTTAATTCTCTTTTCTACGATCGTTGGCTTGCGTCACCCAAGAATATGCATTTGCATGCATCTAATAACCTATGCACTGTTTTCGCGTGCGCTTCCTTATAGCTTTTGACCTACTAAGTCGCCCAAGCAACAACCATATCACAATAACATACGCAGTGTAACAGCTGCGGTGCGCCCCTGCGCAAAGAAAGGTTGACTGGAAATGTCTTAAAAGTAAGGCCCATATATAGGTGGGATGTGTGGGTGGTAACCGCGCCTTAGGAATTCGGCTATCGTTCGCTGCCACGCGTTTACGTTTATCTGAACCACTTCACGTCTTACCGACCGCGAAGAACAAGACCGCCACAATGAACAGCATGGTCGCGAAATTGCCAGCTTTCAAATAGCATCCCAGCTCTCTTGTGCTTGTTACCCTAATTGGGTAAAATCAAACATTTGGCTCCTTTCAGCATCCCCTGCCAACAGCATTCCCTGCCTACAGCATCCCCTGCCAACATCACTTGGATAGCACAAGGCATATTCACTCCGATCAATGACGTCAAGCTACGTGGTCCGAATGCCATAGAACCTAACGGGGTTCTATGCATCCGAGTAAGCAGCGGTGATTTCGACGTCACTGTTTTCGTCACCCCAGGCTTGGCAATGGAAATTTCGGGCCAGGTAGCATGACGTCATGGATTCGGAGTGCGTAGGACTGCGCTATCTAGGGGAGGTTGTTCCCGGCACTGTGCGAAGACTGCGTGCTTGGCACAGCGCCAGGAACGCTAACGGCTGCAGACGCCAACGCATCTGGTGCCGAGTCACGTGAAACAGCGCGAAAGTGGTTGCACCCACAAAAGTGATCGGTCGAGAATACCATCCACTGCACTGCATTTGCTATCCTCCGACAACCGTGTATTTAGAGAGCCGGAAGTCTTTAGCATTAATTGGCCTTGCATGGTGACTGAAGCCCTCAAATGCGGTCAGTGATCAGCATGCATCAACGTCGAACCCTAATTCGTTTTAATTGTACTTATAAAAATAGATTTTTAGAAATTTCTTCTGTTATCTTTTCTTTGGTATTCTTGCACCTTTGAATTTATGCTCAACTTGCTTTTATCTTGTGTACGTTTGCGGTGCCACAAAAATATGATGTAAAGCAAGGGAGCAATGTTTTCTGTACTATCATTTGTTTAGTCATACTGTACAGCTGTTAAGAATTTCTGTTTTTGTATCATTATCTGTAGACGTGTCGATAGTTTTTCCTTTGCATCTTTAAATAGTGCTGTCAAATTGTTTTAAGTGGTTTTAGGTGTGCCTTTTTATGCGAATGTGCGCATCTGTTGTAAGGGGCACAGGCCCAGTCAAATCGTTTCTTTTGGCTTTTTGTCCGTGCTCCTGGCATTATAAACACCACGTAGAGTAAAGATTTAATATGATTTGATTTCCTGTCGGAAAGTTGTGCACCATTTAGTCTTCTAGGCTTGTGCTCCTTCCTTGTCCAGCTCTTTGTTTCTTTAGTTAAGTGACAGCTTTTTTACTTTCCGGTGTCGGCATATATTTTCATACCTTCTCTATAATACCTGATGGCATAGGCATGATGGCATAGGCAAGGTATATTCAATGTCTTAGGCTCAGCCTGTCGTCACTGAGCCTTTTCGATTTGTCGTCCCGGACGGCCAAGGAGTGTCCGAGAAGCTGCGTAAGTCAATGCTAATTGGCTGAAAGCAACGCCTCGGGCAGTCTCGGCGGGAAGACAAATCGAAGATGCCCACTTTAGCCACACTTGAGGACAAGTGAGTTGGGAAGGCGAAACTTGTAAAGGAAACGGAGTTAAATGCGCAACGTCGGGAAATGAACCACGGGTCCACTTACTTTTTATGCTACACTGCATGCTTATGAAGGAGCGATGATGTTGAAGGACAAGGAGGATGGAATCGCTGCTTTAATATTCGTGCAAAGGTGCACTGACGCATCTGCGGGTGCAGATGCATTGCTTGAACCCAATGAACTGCACCTGACAAGCTTAGCAGGCGCAGTTCCCCTGGCTTTGACCTCAGTCGAGTTCAGCACTCGCGAACATTGCTTGCTCCGGCTGCGGGGTAGGTGGTCGAGCGTTGCGATATGGGGCGAGAAAGAGAGAGCTCGCCTTGGCAGCGCGCGGCGGAGTGCGTCGGCGAAGCAAGAGAGCCAGCGGCGCTAAGATGCGTATGGAGATTTTAGAGCCATACTGAAACCCTCCCGTGGTCTATAAATTATTCCGCAACGCTTCACCGCTGCGTCTTTCACCGTGCATCTATAGTTCCCGCGGGACCCGCCGCGGTGCGCGCCTTTATTTCATTATCGAGTTCTTTTTCTTAGTGCAATCGCATGCCAGCCCCAAAACTGGAGGCCCGGGTCAGCGTCCCATTGCGGCCCCATAAACAGCGCTCCGTGGGGCGTCCGTGGTTTGCGCGGTGCTGTCCCTGCCCTGCGGCCGGCGGCGCGCTTTGCGCAAGACAACGTCGTGCGAGAAACTGACAACAAGCTACACTGTGACTGCCGCTCGCACCGCTGTCTCGTCGTCCGCACCGCCATCGCCCTTGGGCAACGCGTGGCATCGAAGAGGTGTGCGAAGGCCGTCGGCACCCTTTCTGCGAGACGCAAACCACGGCTTCGCTTTATCTCCTCGCGGCGGCGACAACACTGCCCCCCTGAGGGGGATTTCCTGCGTTGGATACGGGGAGCGAGTGGCGGCTAAGGATACTGTTGTCCTCCTTAACGCCCCGCCGCTGGGGGATAGAGGGACGCGCGGAACGAAAGGGCTGGCTGCAGTGAAACACGGCATGTCGCTTCTTCACTCTTGAACGGTGAGAGCAAAACCTGATGTGCCACGTGTCTCTTCAGGCTTATAGTTGAGCGCTCAATCACGTCTCCTCTGCCCTTGAGAGAAAAGAAAGGGTATCCAAAATAAAAAGGAAGAGCTCACCTTCTCTTGTTCCACCATTGTTCCTCTTTCTTTTTTTCGGCCTCTGTCAAAAGTTCAGGAGCCAAGACGCTGATCGTGTTCAAGGGGCGATATAGATCGCGCTGTCCGAGGAAGAAAAAGTGCGCGCACTGGCCCGGAACACCGTCTGCCGAGAAAAAACGTCGGCAAAAAGTCTTTCCTGGGCTACCTAAAAATATATATATAGAACAAACAGAAAATCCCATGGGATATGCGCACTTTCCTTTGAACATCTGCCGCATTTTGCTCGTCCGTTTAGCTCTAGACGCGTGTGCCGCAACCACTGGTGCCCGTTTTATTTTAGCTTTTCAAACTCCTAAACTGGCGCGGCCTGCACCCTTTCGCGCTTATTTATTTGTTTCTCTCCTGTACGCGGTAGTTTCAAGGTACCCTGGCTGTCTGGCAGAGCATGTTTGCCCAACGGAGCACATGAACGCTTGATTCAAGCGGCGCAGCAGTTGGCTTATGTAGCACAGCCTTCTCGTAATATTTGTGATAATATATAGCACTTTCACCTAGCAACGTTGGCGCTGCATGCTACTTTCTATTTCTCTTCCTGTTTGTGATGAGGGGGGGGGGGGGGGGGGGGGAGGGGCTACCACGTACATTATTGCGCAGGGATAAGGTCATTGGCTTCAACAGGCAAGGCTAATTAAAATATTTAGAAATGAGTTGCAAACTAAGGTAATCTAGTTTGCAACTCCTTTCTGCATCTTTTAAGTCTTTTTTGCAACTTTCGTATGGCCTCCAGGCACCTGTTCGTCACTCTGGAGCGTTTACGTTCGGCGCGTTACGGTCTTCTCAATAACGTATGGATAACATGTGTCGAAAGATTGCGTTTAAACACTATTAACTAGCATACAGCCAAGCACTTGCCGAGTACTATGCTGTACTACATTCTTGTTACCTTTCATGGGTGGCTGCACGAACATCTCCCAAATGAGTAGCCACGGAGCCGGCCATTTAGGACAGAGAACAAAATGTCCAAAAAAGAAGAAAATAATAAACTGCCATTTGGCTGTCTCACGCTAAACTACATATAGCCCGTTTATGGGTCCCTTGTGTACCGTGCGAAACCTCCGAGATCGATATACCACATGCCGTTTCAAGAAAGTTCTAGCAGCTGCTACGAAAAAAAAAAACTATTCTTTTATTCTGAATTTTTCATAGCGCATATTTCATTTCTTCTTTTTTTTTTTTGAAGTAGGCAATCACAGCAGCGGTAATGTACGTATGTCATGTCTGCTTTATGCAAAACAAGAGAGAGGTTCACAGGAAGATAGGCTTAAGGTGATTAACAGAGAAAGAACAAGGAATGTAGTT
This sequence comes from Dermacentor silvarum, assembly GCF_013339745.2. Lineage (NCBI taxonomy): Eukaryota > Metazoa > Arthropoda > Arachnida > Ixodida > Ixodidae > Dermacentor > Dermacentor silvarum. Next base: position 25,326,568 of record NC_051154.1, read on the forward strand.
GAAGTAAAGATGCTTTCTTGTTGTTGCTGACGTCGTTTATTATTATTATTATTATTATTATTATTATTATTATTATTATTATTATTATTATTATTATTATTATTATTATTAATATTTGGCACCATTGGACACACTGCTCAAAGCGCCTTCAGTTATTTCATCGCGGGCAGTATGTCTAAGTAAAGAAGAGTACTGTAAGGTGCTCGGTCGAATTTTTAAAGCAAAGGCAAAAGGAATCACAATGCAACGCAACGTTGCGTCTTACGATCAGCAAGGAGTAGTACACACTCGTTGAACGCACATCACCAGCTATGGGACTTGACTTTGGTGTCATGGTGCTTCGCTGCACACACAATGCTCACTCTCTTCCTCTTTTCCCCTTTTTATTCGCCCTTTCCCCTTACTCCTTGTGTAGGGTAGCAAACCGGACGTTCGTCTGGTTGACCTCCCTGCCTTTCCTCTCTTCGCTTTCTCTCTCTCTCTCTCGTTGAACGCTATTTTGGCACCAGCATTATGCGTACAGATACGCGAATATCACGCATACATGCGAGGACACGAAACAGCAAGGAAGTGGAGTGCGGACACCTTAACCCGCCCCTTCTTCCTTTTTCTTACCGACTACATCGCCGCACTCGGATAACTTTTCTCTTTGCGGCGTGAATTCACAGACCTTTCAGTAATACGCATGCTTCCGCTTTCCTTGATAAACTACGCTTCTTATCCCACTTCATGAGTCACGATGTTCCTATCGTATTCTTATTCGTGAAAAGAGATTGGCTTCCTATTGACTTTTTTTCTTGCCCTGACGTTTCTTATAATCATGAGCGTCTACATATGTTGGTGTCAGAAAACAATATTCAGTTAGAACCGCGGGAACTTGTTGAAAGCCCCCCTCCGTCTATTCTTCTGTATGTGGTTTCGTCCGTGCCTCAACGGCATGTTCTATGATTCAGACCACCAACTAGTCCGCAGACGTGTCGTATTGGAAACAGAATAGCGGAGCAGAATGGCGTCCTTTAATGTCACTCTATACGCTATAACGAGATGCTCTTCTATGGTAAGGATGCATGCTCCTCCAAGTCTATTTTTGTTGACGTTTTTTGTGTTGCCCTAAACAAGGACTGCCTTTCATATGCTAGCATGTATTGCACTTACAATTTTTGCTGTCAGTTCTGCTATAAAAACGCGCTTGCACATAATGACATTTGCTCCTATTATTTCACGTTAACGGCTGGAAACGAAGCGCGGAGGTGACCAAAAATTGAGATGCGCCAAGCCGTGTTGACCGACTCTGACATTCTCTACCTCAATGACGGGAAACCTCAAGCTCAACTAACGCTGGAAAGCTTAGAACTTGTGTGTTGCAAGCTCGCAGGCATGCTTATTATTATTATCGCTTCATTTGCCTCGGTAAAGCTATCAGCATAACACCAGCAGCGTCCTTCGTCGTAATGCCTAATATTTATAGACTGGGGTGCGGAGAGCACACGTAGTACTATTCGGCTGTGTGGTATCTGAAGTCTGTTCCTGCTTTAAATAGAATGACATGGTTAATTCTAAGAGCTAAATCTTAGCAGTACTGCCACTCTCGGAAACGTCTATTTATGGACAACGCACGTGAGTGATCCGATATTCCAGAAAATTGTTTCTAAACATTGAAATAAGTTTTCGTCGCGTCTGACAAGTGCCGCATATTCTGCTGTTGATGCCAGTCATTTTTTTTTCTTCTCAATATCTACCGTGGGTCTTGTGCGACCAACTCTCGACAGGACAAAGTCGGGAAGGGAGGCAAGTAAGAGAGAAAGGGGTGGCTGATGACGGAAGACTCTGTCAGTGCCAGTAGTCGCCAGTCTGTCTGTTTTTTGTTTAACAAAAAAAGAAGAGAAAAACAGTTTCTCCTCTAACACGGCTACCACTAAAAGACAGAGGTACTGTGAACTGTTAGGGTTTACAACAGGACTAGAACCACGACAAAAACGAACCTGCCTTCATGTTTAGGACTATGGAACACAAGACAAAAACAGAAGAATGTGCAACGGAGCTGTCAGGCATCATAAGAAAAAAGTCTTGTTTATTCAGGTTTAGCAGAAAAAAAAAAGCGAAAGTCGGGATATTTGGCAGTCCCGACGGAATCAAGTCGGGACTCGGGATATTTACTCAGAAGTCGGCACTGTTCCACTAAATTCGGCATGGTTGGCAACCCTACGTGGAACGGGTTTGAGACGTACGCCCGAAAGTGTAAAGCCTATTCTCTGCAAAAAGGCACTATCATGATGTATTTCTCACTGTTAATTAGGATTCAATTTTCTCCCGCATTTAGCTCCCCATAATCCAAGGGCCTCCCTCGTAAGCTTCTATTACCAAAATCAGAAAAAAAAAGAAAGAAAGAACGACAACCAAAGAAAAAAAGAACAAGCAGATAATTCTTCTAAAGTTCTGTTTTCAAACGTTCATTACTTTCACTGTCATGAGACATGCAGGGGTAAACGATGTCCCCCTGCTATTTATTTTCTGTTTTTGTTCAATATTAGTTATGCAGCGCAACTTACAGCGAAAACACCGCTCTCAATGAGTCTGAAGGGTGGTTGCGCTAACCGAAGCCGTCTAAACCTATTAAGTTTATCAACTAGGCCAACACGAAAGGAAACGCAGCAGCAGCACTCTTTTTTTTTTCTTTTTAGGGGTTCTCTTGGCGTGCTCCGCTCCACTTTTTAATATTGAGCAGCTCCCCACTTTATAAACATGTCTGTAATAGAGGCTGCATATTGCAGGCTTCTGCTGCACCTGTGTGTCGCTAGGGCTTCTCGAGACGACTTTAACAGGAGCTCGTGCAATATGCTCTCAAGTTGAGTACTTGTTCTTTATTACGAAATGCTATTCTACGGTGCCGCGTGGATTCAAAACGCTCGCCTGTTCAAAGCAAATTGCAGTGCAGTTAAAGAAACTATCTCGGCATTTGTGCCCTCTTCTTAGAGACGTCCCGACTTTTGTGTATACGCTGTCTTGACTTCCTATTTTCTCAATCCGTTGACGTTCTTCATTTCCGCTCCATTTCCCCGTTCGATTCTACAGCGCGATATTTATCGTGACAGACGAATAATAATTATGCGCACAGGTGACGCTTTCTTCACCGCAATCGCGCACGGAGCAGCTTTGCCTGCTGTTATTTTTGGCACAATGAGTGCGCCCATATTAAACTTTTAATATTTCCGCGTCCGTAAGTCGACAAGAACGATAACGGGGAAACGACAAGCGAAGAAGAGGAAGTCATTTGCGCGCGGTATTAAAAGACCGTCCGGGGGTCTCGGGATCTTCACGAGCTCTGGCGACTCCCCAAGATGGAAGACCTAATGGTACCAATACAAAATTTATCCGTCGGCACGCCTCCAGTTTCATTGGTTTATTTAGATTCACTCTGGCTGGCTATCATTCCTTGGGCGTTGCCATATGGGCGGTCAACAAAGGGGCTCACGTGGTCACACCGTCGGTGCATGGTCGTGCTTTCTTTCACTTGTTTGTCGTTCCACCGAGTGCATTACAGGCACTAGCAAGTTATAATATAAATGCATTTAGTACAATGTTATTAGTCACCTTAACGTGGTTTATAAGCATTTTAAGGTTTATAAGATGTGTATTAGACTAAGTTGTAGTTTCATACGTTTCGCGTTACACCACGAGGGGACGCTCCCCCTCCTCCTCTTTCCTCTAAATTGGATTGACGCGGTTCGCTACGTGATTGAGCTCGCATTTACGAGCACAGATTGGTGTGCGCTTGGTTTTCGCACTGGGCTTTCAACAGATCGCTCATTGCTCCTCTTTTCTCTGGTTTGAATTGGTGCGGCTCGCTACGTGCTTGCGCGACCATTTCGGAGCACAGATTGGTGTGCGCCTGCTTTTCACACTGGGCTTTCAACAAGTCGCTCGTTGCTCACGCTAAAGTAAGGCTGTGTGACCAAGTGAGCGTCGGGTAGCGCAGAAGTGGTTTGCCGCGCGCTTACCACGTAAGCACTCAGGAATGCGGGAAACCACTCATGCAAGTAAAGAGTCAGAAAACTACGCTTCAGTTTCTTCTATTTTTGTATGCACCTTCATACTGGCTAGCACCGAGCGATGGCTTCTAACAACCGCAGGAAAGCGGCTTCATACTGGATAGCCCTGAGCGATCCGTGGCTTCTAACAAACGCAAGAAATGGTCCTTGCAGCGCACGTGGTCCATGCCAGGTGGGACTCCAGCAGCGGTGCAGTTACCCTGTACCCACCGCTGACCAGGTGGCGCTTCACTTTTTGACACTGACTTTACATTTTTTTTTTTTTTTTGCGTGTGAACGCCCGTTATGGGGTCCAAAAAGTTCACGTTATGGTTGACTGTCTCCTAATGCAGAGTGTTGCTCACCCCGATAGCAGCCACTAAATTTGGGATACAGTTGTATGCGGCCCATTCGTCACTGTGAATAATGGTCCCCGGTTGAACATTGGCTGCAATAATGGGGCCTAGTGTCGCCACGTCTCGTCGGTCGACCTTGAAAAGTCGCAGCACCCCTGTGGTCGTGGAGACCATGCCGAAGACCAATGGTCCACGATCTTTTAACACCGCCGTAATTTTGGCGGCTTGGCGAAACGTTGTCGCCCGCCATTAGGTGGCCTCGATTGTACTTTCGTTTGCCGCGAAGAAGGCATTCGTCAATTTGCACTATCTTCCCGTGGCCACCGAGTGGAGGTCGCGCCAGCAGCTCGTCCCTCGTGACCTCACGGGCGTAGTTCCTCCAGACGGCGGTGGCGTGCTCCGATAGAGGAAACAAATCGCCGGTCAACTCCTTCAACGGTACCTCAACATCCAGCGGTACCGTGTAACTGCGAGAACTGCTTTCGGCACCCGTTGCACTGGAAGGCATCCCGACGTCCATTCTGAGTCTTCCTGTACAATGTGACCACTTCGCACTCACAGTTTGGTTGGTCCGGCTTCAACCCCAGGTGCTGGAACCCCAGGTGCGTTAGCTCCGATGATGCCGCCGGACCTGGCCTGGCGCTGTGGCGCGATGGACACATAGCGCTTGAAGCCGGATGAGACCCGAAGCGATCGCACGAACTCTTCCTCCGCAGCCTCGTCACACCAATCTGTGCTCGGAAAGCATAACTTGCCCGACACGCTGTCTCCGCAGACGAGGGCCTTCGCCTAACTCGTCACACAGCCAGCGCACTGACGTTTTGGAGAGCGAAAATGACGCTGAAACTATACGTCCGTCATGTAAGTGAACGGGTCCAGACAGTCATACTGAAGCTTGCTGCCGCAGATACGATGACACAGGCTACTGCTGCCGCCGCCATGTTCCCGAGTTCAACTCGAGGGGGTTTCACGATGTACGAGTTTGGCACGAGATAGGCCTGTCAATCAAAACCATAGCTCACGCCCGGCGTGAGGCGTGTAGCTCTTGTGCGCGCACCCACCACGGTTGGGCCACGCCCAACTTATTTTTCGGCAACAGCGATGCGGTGCTTAGCTGAGAGGCATCAATTATCTTGACCGCCGAGATAAAACACGCACAACACACTGTCATCGGTGTTGTACTGAGCACCACTATCAAAAACAAAGCGTCAACTTTCACTGGCTTATGCATATATCTTCTTGGACTGTGATGGCCCCACAACACGGTTCATTGCCTGCATTGTGGCGACGTAGCGCACGGCAAATAATTATCGGCACCTCACTGTAGCTGTTTGCAAGGCGTCGATGCGTCATGGTGGACGACGATGCTGCGGAGTGCATGCGTAGTGTTATCCAACGACAATGTATCGAAGCGGTCGTTTGAGATGGCTGCTGTGTCATCGGTAATGTATAGGAGCCGCAGTGTCGCAAACACGGTCAGCGTCGAGAATCTCTCGCTTTTCTAGACCGAGTGCGATGGCATTTCTTCATCACAAGCACTGCACACTAAACAGTTGCAACAGTTTCCTCCTTTCGAAGTCTAATCTCATAACTGCGCACAAGAGCCCTCACCAGCCAAAATGGGATGGCTGCGGTGTCGTTACAATATTCATCTGCGATCGCGTTAGCTCAGCAGCACGGGCAATCGGCAAGCCCTTTGAAGTGCACAACACACTCAAATAATGCGTACATGCGCACGGAGGCACCTTCACTGGGCAAGTCATGGCAAGCGATGAATTGTGTCGCTGGGCAGCACGCTCTTCTTCGCAACGCCTCGCGGACGCAGATAAACTGGTACATTTTCACTGTGCTGCGTCACTACGGACCCTAGAATACCGTATATAGCCATTTTGCAACGACAGCGTTGTTCCCGTCTCTGGAGCCGTTGGACTGCACGCAATAAGCGCACCGCCACCGATACACACTTCCAATATTGTTTAAAAATAGGTTTTGCATCTCTGAGTCTCCTTTGTCGTTGGTAAAGCGGCGGCCTTAAAAGTCTCAGTGAAGCGCCTGCGGTGAACAGCCATGCCGCGGCGCTGCGTTGCCATTCCCCTAATAGATAGGGAATGGACGATACTGCGGAGTGCGTAGTTATCATGACTGACTTTATCGAGCATAGCACTGCAGCGCCCCTGGCGACTGCTCACCGCACAAATGTACAAATGGTTTCCAGCAGAACGTATAGACACGGACAGAAAGGGACGACGACACACGCTGGTGTGTGTCGTCGTCCCTTTCTGTCCGTGTCCATACGTTCTGCTGGAAACCATTTGGGCTATGTGCAACCAATGAGCTCAGGCAAACAATATTCTGACTGCTCACCGTATGAACTCCCTCGTGCGTGCGACCCTCTTGAGTGTATCCGCTTGTAAGCTTTCGCCTCACTGTCGCTACTCATGGCAAAAAAGTGCAAAACTTAATAATTTGCTCCATCTCCGTTTGTCATCAGAAATTAATAGCATTCAAAACGAAAAACAGATACTTTAAGAAATAAAATGTTTGTTATTTTATATGCTGTATTTTAACGTATTCGATTTAAGCAAAGTGTAGATCCAAGAATGCACCGTATGTGCCCTGTTCGCATTCGACGGAGGATAGAAAGATAATGCCCGAAAGTGGAGGCACGCCCTTGACGCGCCCGAGAAAGGCGCGTGGCAAACGGCTCACGGCAAGTGTGCAGTTAGACAGTGGCACGGTCACGGTATTGCTAAATTGCGATAATACGTCGATAACAGTATGCGGCGCTGGCGCGTTTCGTTGCGCAGTCTTCTGTGCTTGAAACGCGCAAGCACTGTGCCGCGCAGGGTGCGCTCATGTTGCCATACGCGGCTTTATCTCGACATTTCTTTTTGCCTGATGTTCTTGCGCGTTCCTTGCTATCTCCGTTCACTGACTGCCATCGCGCAAACCGGGGTAAAACTTGCGCGAACGAGAAACTCGGCGCATCCTGCATAGCACCCCTTGTTACTGTTTCTATTGATCCGCGCTTTTAACCCCTGAGTTCGTGACATTGTGACAATATAAAATTCTCGCTTCTGCTATCGAGTTAGAGCGCGCGCGATAAGACAAAAACAGTGGCTGCGTGGGTTGAGAGAGAGAGAGAGAGAGCACGTCGGAAGTGAAACCAAACACTTCTGAATGGAAGTATAGGTGGGAGGCGGAGAGAACGGTGAAATAACCGAACAAACCAACCAAGGCCGGCGCTGCTCTGACTTCAATTACCGGCGCAAGATTGCACGGCCTAGCTATACCCGCGGTTACTTCCGGTTTCGCGTCCACTGCCAGTAACGCCGTAGGGCTCCGATGTCGGATTACTTCCCCGCTTTTATCCATTGCACACAAGACGTTATCGCAGCCTATATCTGCAGGAAGCACACAAACTGCTTACACAATTGCATAGTAGAAGGGATGAGAAAATACATTGTGCGCTTTACACTGATAAATTTTGGACTCTCTTCCTCGGCTCCAAATGGTGTACAGCGTTGAGCGTAATCAATAGTAACTTGAGGTTAAAGAAAGGCAATCCGCGCGCCCTAACTATAAAACCGCGACTTAGCCTTCTTTTTTTTTGTTATTCTTTATTACGTGAGAAAGTTCAATCGCAAATGAGAGGCAGAAATTACTTTACGCAAGAACACCTATGAAAGCACACACTTAAACATCTCTTGAAAAGGAAATATAAGATTATTAGGGTATGAATTCTGGCAAACGTAGATACGAGTCCTAACGAGGCAACAAGGTGAAGGTTCAAACGCAGGAGCTATACATTACGCGCTTAGCAGCTTGCTCTCGAAAAATAGCCTTTGTCGACTGCTGAGGTTTAACGCTTCTAATAGAATATGCCACCCGAGTGAGGGCAGACCACGACAGAAGGGAAAAAAAATTCACAGTCCCTTTAGCATACGCCAAAGAGGATGAAGGCGAAAGCCTGCGCGCTCACGAGACATTCATTAAATTACTTGACATTCTCATTCGAATGCGTTGCAAACGTCTTATTACTTGTTTTATCCCACCAAGGGGCATGGGTTCGAGTGTCTTAATTACCTCTACCTTTGTTAACTTGGCATTAATTAACTTCGCCCTAAGTAACAAAAAAGGTCATGGGTTCGAGTGCCTTAATTAACTCTATCTTAATCATATAGCTGTGTCTTAATTAACCTCGCATTAACACCAAAGGTAGTCGGTTTGAGTGCCTTAACTCTATCTTGATTAACTGTGCCTTGAATATCTTAACACCCCAGGTCGTGGGTTCGCCTCCCATCATTTTTGGTGCCATTGAATTTTGGGACCCCAGTGTCTTAATTAAATCTACCTCAATTAATTCTACCTCAATTAACTTCGCCTTAATTAACCCCAAAGGTCGTGGGTTCATGTGCCTTATAACTGTATCTGAATTATATGCGCCTTAATTAACACCAAAGGTTGGGGGTTCGACTCACACCAATGGTCGTGGGTTTTGGTGCCACTTTTTGGTGGCACCCAATTTTGGTGCCATAACGCCGTACATTGGATTTTTTTTTTACCCATGAGCCATATCAGGCTTTCGCCTTAATAAGTCACCCACGGCGTTTATGCCTAACGGGCGAGTAGTGTATTCCGGTGGTGACAATTGGGAGTTCTTTCCATAATGGTTGTGTAAAACGCATCTCGATGTAACCCGCGCCACAGACAGTTGGTCTTTGTGCGTCATGGAACGAAGCGTGTTGCAATAGCCGGTCAGTGTAGCGAATGTCACAACGAGGAAACCTCTCACAAAGCAAGTGATTGCAATTAAGTCTCATCATGTGGAGATATTATTTCAACAGGACAAAAAAACAAAGAAATAGTAGTTGTGAAAAAAAAAAAACGAGACAAGAACGATAGAGGCCGAAGTAGACGAAACATGGTTATAAAGTATATGCGCCGTTTTAACAGTGGTTCTCTAGATGCAAAGTGAAACGGCAAGAAGAATGTGGAATAATCGTATCTGGCGCTTCTCTATAGCGTTTCTCCCAAAAGTGCTTCGAAGAGAAAGAACTTTTCTCCAAAAGTGCGAAGCACTTTGAGAGAAACGCCTCAAAACTGCTTCGATATTGCTTTCTTGTTCGCTTTGCGTGCATTGCCTATCCTATAGGGGGGACAACAGTTGAAATGAATACAAACTTTGAACGCTTGTCTACAGTGAGCAACTGAAACCATGGCGTATGTGTTTATATTGCCTATCGGAATGCCGCGACAGCCTCGGAACAAATTCACTGCGTAAAATTTAACGTTGATTTAAAGGAATATGTTTTGTCTGGTCATACCCGCCTTAATGCGCCAGTAGGCGCGCCTTTTGAACAGCGAAGCTGTTTAACCCAACCGTAATTTGTTGTGCGTAGCAAGGGACACTACCAAGAAAGAAAATAAATTTTCTTGCCGAGGCGGGATTCGAACCCGCGTACCCCCGGTCCCAAAGCGAGCGTCGTAACCACTAGGGTATGGCACCACGCTTGCAGAACGCATTTATGCGAACCATATGATTGCGTTCGAGCGTCGTCGTCTTCGTCCACAGCTGGCGCGTTCGTATACGCTCGTGCTCTGCGAGGTGAAGAGGTTTTGCGCGCTATGAGAGTGAGAGAGAGACGCATTCACAGAGCGGGTCTCCTTGAACGCGCTGTCGGCATTGGAACGCGGTGTCGGTGTTGCAAGCTGCGCTATGCAACGCTCAGTGACAAACCGAGACGCGCGAAAAGAAATTATCATCATCATGAGTACTAAGATGAAAAGTTAGCGCGCACTTCCGGAAAATTCTGCGCTACAATCGCCCAGCTTCGCTGTTTTTTTCTCCCCTTCCTTTTTTAGTTTAAAATTTGATTGAGGAAATTAATGTCATATTGTGCGATGCCGCGTCGCGGGAGCCCCGAAATAATAGCGCTTTGTCGTTAAGCCGCCTCCACCAACATGAAAGCATGAAAACGGCTTAACGGAACAAAATCATCGTGCAAGCTATGCCCGAGGGCATAACTCGCATAATTAGAATTTTTTTTAATGGCACCATCGGCTGATACCGGCACCTTCAATGACACATGTCAAATCATGTTATCTTCTTGCCCCCCTTTTTTTTACCTTTACCGGATTATTTTTACCATTTCAATTAAGCATAACAATTAACTTCCCATATGCTTTCTGTGCTGTCATATTCTGTAACTTGATATGGTTGTGACTTACAAAAGATCGAGTCACTGAAATTCTCTTACTCTTCTTGTCTGCCGGTTTTTACATTTATAAAATGGAGGTAACCGAGATGTGTTAGACACAATCAGCGCTAAGCGTGCGGTTACAACTGCATATTCAGCTCATCATTTTAATTTTGCTGCAGCTAACTGACGCATTCAGTGTTATAACGTACCAGAACGTCATTCCTTGATTGCCAGAGGATTTCTTTAGTGGGATAGAAAATAGAAGGTGTTGCATTGAGTCTTAACGCAACTTTCCTTAACTTGAGCGGCTGTCTTCCCCCATCCGGCTGTTATAAATTACGTGGCCCACTCATGAAATACAGTTATAGTGTTGTAGCTTCCTTCTTCGTTTTCCATTAGAGCAAGCAACGTACTCGTATACTGCTATGTTCTTACTGGGAGTACAGTGTAGGACCAGTCAGGGAATAATTTCTCACAATGAGGGGACCGACGGAGTGTTTCTGCAGTCGAAGACAGCGGAATCCGCTAACGCACCCCGCATCCTATAAACCGGGGTCAACATATCCTGCTTTATGTATACCCCTTGGGCAGGGATAACTATAGTGCGCGACACGCAGGATACTGTGTGCCCCGCGTGCCGCGTTCCTGTATATTATAGGAAATGACGCACATGGGAAAAGCGGGGTCATCCTTTCTGACAGCCACCAAAATCCGAGACCACGCCGTCAAATAAAGAAAAGTCTTTCTATCCTTCGCATTCGGCGAATGGGATTACGCGGCCCGCCAGCCCTCATCGCCGCGAGAATGACCTTCTCGCGAGGCTGGGAAAAGGAAAATTGGGATGAAGGAGCGCGGAAGAGGGAGCGCCCGTTCCCTCAAATGCCATGTACACCAAAATGCCTTCCGCGAAGCTGCCGCGCTTCCGAGGAAACGTCCCATTAAAGGGAAACCGAAAAACGCGCTGACGCACCATTTTGACCGGCGGCTTATTTACCCGCGCGCATACAAGGCTCTTTCTTGCTCACTTATCGCGACACCCACCCGGTCATCGGTAAAGATGTGTAGATAGATGCGTGTGTGTTTAGAAAGCCGGGCTTTCGGCCCCGAGCGCAAAATCGCCCCGCCACTGTAACGGCGACATCGCAGCCTGCGCGTGTGTCGCGGTAATGGAGCGAGCATTTTGTGAGGCACGCGATCTCGGGAATCGATGTCCGACAAATGGGCACGTCAGCGCTAATTGCCTAATCTACACCGCCGTGTGAGGCCGCGACATCAGTTCTGACAGCGCCTTGAGGTCCTCGCCGTTCCTGTCCTGTATACACCGCTTATAGCGGAACTCATGATGTGGGCCGCCCACCGACGCCGCTCGCAGAGTGCGAGTTATTGCGGAGTATGTATTCTTCCGAGCCCGTACACGCTGTGCTAGGTTATGGTCGCTGATTTGTGCGTGACAGCGAAGCGGGCCTCTTTCTTCTGTCGACGGTGCCTGTCCGGTAAATCGAGCGATCTTGCTCTTTTTCTCCCTTCGTGGTGCGCATTCACAATGAATGTGCGTTGAAAGCCGTGCGGGGTCCTCTGGTTTGTCAAACCAGCATACCCCCCACCATTTCACCCCTATATTTTCCTCCAAAAGCCGTTTCGAGGTGTTCACGATTGCCCCGGATTTTTTTTTTCTTTAAGAGTGCCTGGTTCAGAGTAACAGCTTAGTATATTTTAGGCGAAGCTATACCTATTTTCTTCCTAATACGTTATCCTTATCTCTATGAGAAAAAAAAAAGGGGGGGGGGTGGAGCAACTTAAACCATTTGTTACATTGATACTGTAGGAAAAACAAATACCAGCTAAACGGGCAAGTGATTTCCCTTTTACGCTTCCTCATCCGAAAATTTGCAACTAGAATTGACCGGGACCAGTAGTAGTTGGAACCACCGGGCTTTAGTTACCATAGTGCCTATGGGGCTTTTCGCACTGGCTTAGTTTGATGCCTTTACGTGTATATAACACTGGGCACACTGCGGCTCGTGAACAGCGCCTTTTGGCTTGTCTGGCTGATTAGAAGGGGATGGGTGCAAGGTCCTTATGATAGGCTCGATTCACTGACGGTGAACTTTTGAAACAACAGCCCAGCCGAAAAGTTGTATTTTTTTTATAAAACTGCAACAGCGTTGTTGTCGAAACAATTTCTTTTGTTCTATTTTTTTCGAAATGATGTTCCGTTGGCCAAAAGTTTATCTAGGAGCGTCACAGATCGCGTTATGAACCACCCAGTTAGGAGGTTGTATTATGGTTGCTTTCTCATAAACTCTTTTCGCCTGCCTACGCCATGACGGCCGCCGCCGCCCAACTGTGACTGTGGCATACGTAGAAAAGGCCAATATTAGCAGAATTTTCCACGTTTGGAGGCCGCAGTGTAACAGCATTGGAAAAGTATAAAGCTTGCGCAATAAAGAATGCATTCCGAAAAAAGATATAGGCTGTGATTACCACAGATTTTTCTTTTGCTATAAATAACCTTTTAAAAGACCGGAAATAACCTTCGTATACTTTCTTCGAGATAGTTCATGGATTAAACTTGCAATTCCGACACGAGTGCTCTTGATCAATGCTGGTGATCTCTATAGCGCATTATGTGTAGCAAAATTAAAGTTTTTTTTCTTCACATTAAACAGTTTCAGAAAAGATTCGCAACTGCGCGTCAACTGTGACGATAATGATGACCTCAAAAGCTGTTGTGGATACCTCTTACTAAAGAGGATTGGTCAGAGACGGGACGGCGCAGACAAAATGCATTATTGGAATATACTTTCAAAGCACAGTGTGATCTCTAGAGCCGCGACCTTTGTTTCCTTCCTCTTTCCTAACCTCGTCTGTCACTTCTCGGCGCTGGCTTCACTTGGCTTCTTTTACTGCGGTGTTGGATTTTTATTGTCTCATGTGGACCTAGCGCGCACCGGGATCCCTGCGTTATGTTACAATGCAGCTCCGAGTTACCACGATGACAGTCTATGGTGAAAATACTGCATGCTTATACTGCGTCCTGCAAAATAGAGTAAAATTACGGGGGATGCTCGCAGTTCATTCACTTCACTTGCTCATACTGTCAGCCTTAAATGGCCCATTGTGGTAGAATTACCCCAGCGCCTGATTTCCACATAGTGGAGAAAGGGAGTAAACAATTTGAAGGGAAAGAGATAGAGTATAAGCAGTGTAAGGTCCGACAAGCTACACTGCACTGGGGTACAGGGATGGAAAGATTTAAGTAAGAGAGACGAGATGAAAATAAAATCTTCGCAGCTGATAAATGTGATGAAGGTCATAACGAAATAACTCATAAAGCTGGTAATGCAGTCCACACGTTCTGGCGCAGTAAATTCGAGCGCCTTTACAACGAACGCCTCTACAATGAAATGACCTGCATAACGATGGAATAATTATGTCCCGGTTCATTTGTAAGCTGTGCGGTGCACGACCTTTACAACGAAGTGACCTGTATAACGAAAGATTTCGCAGGCCCCAACCACTTACTTATAAACGCGTTCGACTGCATAGCGCGTGGCCAAGTATAAAATTCTGTGAAACGCTGTGAATCGACTAAGTCCCACCAGCTAAGGGCAGGGTTGCCAAGATTCATTCTGCCTTGATAGCATGGCATGTTGACATGGTGCACAAATAACAAGGACGGAGTTGACTTTTAGTTTTAATGCGTCTAGGTTAGGTTATATATATATATATATATATATATATATATATATATATATATATATATAACCTAGACTTTGTATATATAACCTAGACGTATATATATAACCTAGAAATATATATATATATATATATATATATATATATATAAATCTTTATGTGAAAAGGAGTAGCCAGCGCCAATTAAAGGCGACATCATCTCCTAAGTACCGTATAATAATAATAAATAACAAGGACGGGCAGCGTTGACACAACATGATCCTTCTTTTCGTGCCCTCCCTGTCCGTGCTTGTTTTTTTTTTTTTTTTTTTTTTTTAACGAAACACTCTTTGCCTACCTATAATAAAGAAGGAAGCCGTTAGTGGGAGTAGCACATTGTGGTATAGAAGTTACATAAACAGGAATAAAGTACCTCAGAAAGGCTGGCCAACGTTTCAATAGGTGGACCTATCTTTGTCAAAAGCGGCCTAGTCGTCATCGGTGTCTAAACGTTGTCCAGCCTTTCCGAGTCACTTCATCTCTGTTTATGTAACTTCTTGCCTACCTTAATGCACCTTTCCGTCATTTATTCATTAGGCGTAACAAAGGCCCACGGAATAAGCAGGGAGCTCTCTAACAACTGCGTATGTGGGCTGTCCACTCTTAGGGTAAACACCTCATTAGTATTTAAATGCTCGTAACAGCTCAAATTTGGAATGAATTTCTGTAGACAAGTACTTTCTCGATAGATACCTGCGTTACGTGCCATATCAGCCAAACTTATTTATAGAGCAGAAGAAATGGTGTAGTTGAACTGTCGATAATAATAATTAGCTGTTTCTCCTAAAACTGGGCGACCTGTTTATCCCAATATTTCGCCCTGTGTGCTCCTCCGACTCCGTGTTTCTTCTGTTCTTGTGCTGTGCTTCCGCAACCATGGTCAGCCAATTCACCCAACTCTATGTCTATGCTGCAGTCTATGTGTTTTGCTACAGGTTCGCGTTATTTAGGCAGTTCTTGTAATAACCGTAGGCCTGCCAAATGTCAGTTGCCAACGCAAGCCTATGGCACCGAGGTTCCAACCTCTCACGTGCAGCCATCGCATAGCGATCCTCGAAGGCGGCCCCAGCACTGAGCCCGTGTTTGTTCGCAGGTGGGCGCCATGAACCTGAGCAGCGTGGCCGAGCTGAACCTGACGCTGTACTCCGGCGCTTTCAACTTCAGCCTGGGCCGGGCGCTGGACATCCTGCAGCAGCACTACCGCAGCGACCGCGTCTTCTCCGGCTCCACCGAGGCCGGCATCGTGGCCGCGTACGTGTTCCTCATCACTTCGGGCGTCTTCTGCAACCTGCTCGTGTCCGGCGTGATCCTGTCGCACGCCAAGGTGCGCACCAACCGCAACCTGTTCGTGGTCAACCTGAGCGTCTCGGACACGGCGCTGTGCCTCTTCTGCATGCCCTTCACGGTGTACTCGCTGACGCGCAAGACCTGGCCGCTGGGTGAGCTACTCTGCAAGCTGGTGCCCTGCTTCCAGAGTGCCACCGTCTTCGTGTCGGCGGCCACCGTGTCGGCCATCGCGTTCGACCGCCACCAGACCGTGGTGGCTGTGAACGTGCAGCGACCAGAGGACAGTCGCCGACGGGTCGCCTGGTACATGGCTGCCATCTGGATCTTCTCGGTGGCGCTCTCGCTGCCAATGTGCCTGTCGCAGAGCCTCCAGAAGGTGGGCTTGTCGCGCCGATACATGTACGAGAAGTGCGTCGAGCAGTGGCCCTCGCCCGGCGCCAAGCAGCTCTACACCCTGGTCACCCTTCTCATTCAGTTCGTGATACCCACCACGGCACTGGTGGTCACGCACTTCCGCATCAAGTCGCACCTGAGCTGCTCGGCCGCCTCGGCGCCGGGAGGCTCGACCACGGCGCCTGACAAGCGCGGCTACTCGGAGCGCCTGCAACGCGAACTGCGCCGCAACCGGCGCGCCACCATGGTGCTGCTCAACGTGTCCGTCGTGTTCGCCGTCTCGTGGCTTCCCTGGAACGCCATGAACCTGCTGACCGACTTCCACCTGGAGGGCATCTCACCGCAGCGGCTGTACCTCATCTTCGCGGTGTGCCACATGATCGCCATGAGCAGCGCCACCACGAACCCCATCATGTACGGCTGGCTCAACACGAACATTCGCCGCGAGCTGCTGGGCGTGCGCAACCGCGTTGGGCTCGTCTTCAGCACGCTGCGCGCCTCCAACAGCGAGAACAACCTGCACACGTCCATGGACGACAACAGCCGCACGGCCGTCACTGTCGACAAGAGCCGCTTATGACGTGTCCCGCTCGGCTACCGGCGGCGCTCGTCGGCCGCGTCGTCGGTGTAGGCCTGACTCGGTTCTTGAGACAATAACGTGATCCACGCGTTACCTGGAAAGAACTCGGACCGCCGGTCACCGCGTGTTGCTCCGATTGTTGCTCCGATTGTGAATGGCGCGAATGCCAAGTGCGTGGCTGCTTCCTGACGGCATAGAACCCGCCTGGTTCTACAGACGCTGTTACGTGGGCTACCGAACTCCGCGGCATGAACTCCGCCGTTGCGTAGAGGAACCGCAAATATGCGCCCATTTTAATGGGAGGACAGTGTAGCTTCGGAGTGGATATTATTGCGTCCCATGCCACTACTGGCCGAACAGAGCGTGAAAGCGGCTCTGTGCATCGCGTCGTTGGACACTGTAGTCGTGGCGACCGCATTGTTCTTGTTTCTCTGTTTCTCTCGAGCTTCTATCCAGCCACCATTTGCCGTGACCGTCGTCTTTACACGAAGCACTTGTTTTATCTGCACCAAGTGCGAGGCGTGTATACAGCGCCTCTGTGCGCCCAAGTGGTCTCGACGCTAAGTTGTACCTTTGAAAGATAAATAATCGCGCTCGTCAAGTGCCAGTGATGTATTGTACCCATGAACGGAGGGGGGGAGGGGGGGGGGGGCTCAATAGTCGAGCAATTTGCGTGAAATTGTCACTGTCTAAACCATAAGGACGCTGCATAACTTGACTTGTGTCACTTCACTGTTTACAAACTAGTCGTCGCATATAAAACCCGCCCACTCAAGAGAAATTTTCAGCGATTACGCTGTCCTGTGCTCTTTATATACCGTCGTCCTCGTTGTGTCCATCCTTCATATGAATCGCATTCAAAGAAGAAAAAGAGAATCGTATTGTTAGCACAGTACATCCAGTTCATATGTGTAAAGATGTGAAGGGCTATTCACTGGCGGCACTGGGGCCGATCTTCAGCCCGAATCGTTATTGCCAGACACCAAGTGCGCGCTCTACCTGACTGCTAAGCCCATATCGCAGGGCAGGGCTTCTTAAGTATGTGATTACACGTAAAGCTTGCCCTCTTTCAATGAGTTTGTCTACTTTATTCCTCGTTTCCCAATTAGCGGAATCGAACAACATTAGTGGAATCGAACAACGGACTGCGGCGCTTCTGAACAGCGGCGAATGCAATACAAAGATTAACGGAGAACCAAAACACACGTTCATTAAATAAAGAGAAGGCATCGGTGGAATAATGGCAAATGCTTGATAAAATGTCTCGATGTCACCTTTACACATATACGCTGTAATGCGGTAGTATCACGAAAAACAACAACTCGCTTTGATTTCTCTGGAGGCAGACGTACTATCATTCTTGTACAAAAGCGTAAAGTAGCAAAACAAGCGGATCTGTAACGCTCAGAATGGTATCGTCGGGAAGTCCTCAAAACATGTTTGGCGCGGCATTGGTTCCTGTGGTAGCAGAGGTCAAGTGCGCACTTTACGATGACGAGGCGGCGGCGACGGCCGAGTTTTTGAGCACCGACGAATAGTGTCTTTGGTTACGTCTAGCATCGCATATGCTCGCACTTTCATAACTAAGCGTCCGAGACGCAGGAGACATCTGCGTATAGTCGGCGACCATACAACGGACGCACGCGACCGACGCGTGCGCGCGCTCCATAGTTGCATCACCCATTGTCGAAAGTTCCTTCTTTGTGGCGCTTCCGTGCTTTCACGCGACAGGAACAAGCACGTACAGAGCCGACGCCGCAACGGCGTGGGTGCGTTAGCGACAGGCGCGCCTGCCCTTCGGAAACCATCGGCAGAGTGCGTAAATTGAAGTACTCGCGGGACGCGTCATGCACTCGTCGTTAGTATACGCTTCGCGTGGGTCCTGCCGAGGCCGTCCTTTCTCTTGTTTATTTTCGTCGCTCTTCTTCTTTTCCTTTTTTTTTTTTGCCACACCATTTCTTCCGGCGGTAAAATATATAAAGAGGAGCTCGCTCGCAGCTCAAGCTGTGCGCCTTTGCGTCAACCCTAAATTATCGTGGACGTTTGTTCAGCGTCGATGCATACGAAAATGTTCTTTCTTACTTTTTCTTTTTTCGGGGGAGAAGCGCGACGTGCTTCTTTGCGCTGCTCCGACGTATATAGGCTTGGCTGGAATTGGATGTGGCGCTTGACGAAATACCTCCCGCTGAGGCGAAGTTTCGCACCATGTTTCGAGCCAGTCTCTAATGTTCCCATTCTTCGGGCATGCATAGTGACATTTATTTAAATTAGCCACTTCCGGCAGTTTACGGTTACGTTAGACTTACTAAAGAACGCTTTGTTTATTCGTGTATATTTGACGCACGTTATTTTCTACAACTGTGCACGACTCGCGCGATAGATGTTTGCACTCTATAGTACTGCATGCACCTCTATATGCCGTAGAATTTTGGCGTTCTCGAACCAAGCGTAAACCTTCAAAAAAAAAAAAAAAAAGGCCTGACTTTGGAGTCCTCGCAAAGCTGTCCACTTAAGTGTCACTCTATAAATTCCAGCCTAACAACGACGCGGTATGCGGAGATTTGGCTACAATAATGCAATAAAGCAGCCGCTCACCTGCTATTCTCCTAGTATCAGCGGTCAGACGAATTACACAAATGTCCTGAAAGCGCAAAATTTCTGCCTCGAAAGTGGAGTGACACCATTCTCAACGACTTCCACCAAACGGTGAAGGCAAACCTATTCAGGACACGTATCCGAAAAGTTAGAAGTTCGGATACTGCGTAAGGACCTCCGAGAGTCACTGACTGTACATTTCTCTCTTTTTATCATTTTAAATCGCGTTGTAAGATGTCAATCGTGCAGGAACAAAACTTCTTCGATTAAAATGTGAAGTTGTAATTTTACTTCCACCCCTGCGCCAATAAGCTCCGTTAATCGTCAACTTTACTATCGCTGTCGCCTAGCCCAAGAATATGTCGCCCTGTTGGCTTTAACCTATAACCAATAGTGATGCCAAAGAATAAATAGAGACAGCGAAAAGGAGATAAACAGGCAGCACAAAAAAGAACGAACAAAACAGGACCGTCGTCCTAGACCATTGGCCGAAGCTTGTTTATTTTTTGGTGCTTCGTAAGCATACATTGCAAAAAGCGTTATCACAGTACTTGACTCGAGAAAGGGTTGTTTCTTGAAACGTAAAGAGCCTTCTCAGCAAACACAATACTGCGCACTTCTTGTTACAATGCTATCGCACAAAATTAAAAGTAATAGTTCAGTAGACTCTAAAATCCTGTGCACCCGTCTGTGCACCTCACACGGAAACAATAATAAAAACTGCCTCTAATGGTCTCAAGTTCCCGTGAAAGTGAATCTTTCTTCAATACAGTAAGCTCCAAAATAAGTTCTCGCACATAAAGCAATGATATCAAATTATTTTTTTAAAGATTCCGCCATAATGTCAAATCGGCACCATGGACAGAAATAATCTGCGTTTTAAGCTTGAATGCGTGTATCACCTGGTGTCGAGCTTACGCAATGTCCTGTTTTCAAAAGTTTTTTTTTTCTGTTTTATAATGGGTATGACGAGGCACACAGCGTCGTTTTGTTCTTTGCTGTCATGAAGGCATCTAGTGTCGGCGTATTCTTTACTGGGCAGCTTTCGCGAATTTCAACAGAGCGCCGACTTACTTTCTAGTGGCACTAATAAGCTGGGTCAACAGGCAACATACAATCACTCACACGTGACGTCCACTCTTTTCACGCGCAATTTCACGCGACGTGCACAAACGCCTGTGGAGGCGCCGCGTTACATCACCAAAAGCAAGCGCAGCAGTGTTCGTTCACGCATCCAATTCCACCAATTTTTATACATGCAGTACTCATAGACCTTCCCTCTCCGTGTCGACTTCCCCGTGTTGCGTCACATGCTCTTGTCCCTCCTGTCTCCTATTTACCGGCGCCAAACTTTCTCGAGCAGATTTTACTTAGGTGCACATGACGCCAAAGTTTTGCGTCGGCGTGCTGTTGATATTTGCTTGATAGGAATAGATTATCCACGCTGTACCAGGCGCTGTTTGTTCACAGCTGTCTGCTTGGACGCGAAAGTCAAATATGTATATAAGGCTTTGTTTAGACACGAATCGGCTAACTACGTGCGGGTGATATCAGAGGTTTGCTACTCAGCCCCTGTAGCCACAGAGGAGCGAGCGCTGGTATTTCTAGTTGCAACTTCTCTTTGCCTTTGAGGGTGGCTGCTAACTAATGTTGACAAGTGGCGTCAATGTAGATGTCGCTGCCAATTAAGTGATCTCACTTTGTCTCTTCGCGCACCAGCCGCGTGTGTGCCACTATTTTTGTACTTTATTTTTTCAGTCCCCTCAGCTGTAAATACATTATAGGCTCCGCCATTTACGTCTGTACTGTGTCAAAACTAAGCTAGTTAAGGGTTCGGGTCCCAATTGAGCGCCCTTAGTGCAGTGTGCATCCTCACCGCTTCACAGTGCGCAAGAGACTCAACGTGCATCAGTATTCATTTGGACTCGGCGCCCAATGAGCTTGCGGGGCCGTTTGCATCACAGCTTCCTGCTCTTGTCGTCGAGCTTGGCAAAAAACATGAATGTAAGAAGAACGCGGGCCCAAGACGAACGCCACGTACGCACCCCCCTTTTTTTTTGCTTTCTTTTTTTTTTAGTTTCTAATAGCATCAACACGTTCACGTTGGTACGTCGGCCACGAATACAAGAATGTTCTCAAATCGTAATAAAGTTTTTCATAGATTTTTCAGATAGAAAACCGCGATAGCTCCCCATCTCATATAACGTGTACACACTGATTATTCATGATTAAACCGCACAAAAGAAAAATAATCATTCCTGATTCGACGCCTTTTCACCATTAGCCCTCTGCTATTGGTCCAATGTTTTCTTGCTACGCCCCCTTCGCCTGCCAGTCACGCAACCTCACAAAACCGCGAAAACTCACCACGTCAAAGTGGCGAACGAGTGTGCGAAAAAAATGCATTATTATACCAAACAAAACTGAAAATTTTTCTGAATGGCCACAGACTGCCCCGTTCCGAAAGGAATAGAAGATGGCTGCCCGCCGATCGCTCAGGCCCTTGCTACTCGCACCTGCCGATGAGCATGTATTTATTTGCGCATGATAAACCTTTTTGCGTGGCAGTAAAACGTTATCGAGCCCTTTCGGCACGTATACGACATCGCTCGGCCAACTCTTCCTTGCTGAGGATCCGTTTTAGCGGCGGCATTCTTATCCTTGGGTTGCACGCCGCCGCGATTTTCGACCAGCCACCGCAAGCTAAGTAAGGCGAAGCGGACCAATCGGAGAAGCCGGCACCACCCTCTTGATGCGGTTATTTATTTTCACTGTGCCGGCTCGGCCCCATTGAAACCCTCTCCACTAGAACGTGCTCCTCTCCTCTTGTCAGCCAATTAGATAAGACAAACCGCTGAGTGTAGACAATGTTATTGGTTTTGAAAGCGAACAAAGGTGACCTCCTATAAACGAGGAGAGTGTTTGATTGGGTTGTTCAGACAACGCTGCGGGTCACCGCCCGATGCTTGCGTCGGTGGTTACGTAAATTTGACGTCAGGAGTTTGGAATCAAAACAGTTTGGAATCACTTTACGTTATAGCGCCCCAGGCTGCATAAACGTCGCCGCAATGCACAAGGAAAGAATGCATATAGTATGCATCAGCATTATGTCCCTTTTGAATACCAAAGAATATCTCATTTTCGCGAAGAAAGCGCTAACAGTTCTTTGTTACGTGAAAGCGCAAGTGAATTTACTGAGATATTTTTTTGAAAGGTGAAACACATACGCCACTGGTCGTTCTAGGAAAAAGTACGTCTTCTGAATAATCTCGAGAAATTTCGAGCCTCTCACACCCGCGTTATCATCTCGCTTCCACTCGCTCCACTTAACTCACATGTTTAGGTTTAACAAATATTTCTTTATTGCCAAAGTCACTCAGCGCATTGCAAATTGCGTCGCTCGAGTTTCAGGCAAACTAGCCTTGACTAACCGGGCAAGCTTTGTTACCTGCCATGAAGGACGAGTTAATGAAGCGGTTTGCTTCGCCACGCTCTCAACCGTCGTCCAAAGATAGCGGTAAATGAACGGGAGGCGCGTGATTTGGCGAGACACACCTGCAAGAAAGTTGTTTAGTGCAGCACGACAGTACACCGTCGCTAATGGCTCAAAGTGTTCCTCGTAAATATTTCCAATTTTGCTTCCCCTGCGTACGTTTTCGTGGGAGACCTTAACATCCTGAAGAAGTCCAGATAATGAAAACAAAAAAGATTACTGGCGTCAAACTTTTTTTCTTTTTTTTAGAATGAGTCAAACTTAGATCATGTTTTGTGATATGTCTGCTTTTTGAGACGTTGACACGCCTTCCGGTGAGTTAAGTGTTCTGAAGCACTAACAAAAAATAAGAAATAAAGCAAAGTGCACCATGAGGGAACATCAAGCTTGTGTCTCGAAAACGTCGCAAGTCTTGCGTACTCAGGAATTTATATAAGAAATGAAGAAACAGGCCGCACACGAACCGCCGACGTTCAGCACCTGCCGGCGAGATGTTGTGATTCGCATTAAAACGTCTGGCCTTCTGCCACGCCTCCAAAGTGCCCGTGAGGCTTCGTTAGTATTGTTCGCCAAAGCAAAATTTTACCCAAGAGCTCGCCTTGCCATGCGGTTGCGCCTCACTTGGCCACACATGGCGTGCGAAAGTGTTGCGTTTTCTCTCTCTCTCCTATCATTTTCCCTCCCTCTCTCTGTGGAGACGCTGTACCCGACAGCCCGTAACGAATCTGTCTGGAAAGCCATCGTCTGTCCCAATTAACCGGCAAAAGTTTCTGCCTAATAAGTTTGTACTGGCGCGCCAGAGTTGATTGCGTGGTCTTGCGCGCACCGGAAAGTAGTTGCATCTGCAAGCTTTCTGGTCGGCAGCTTGTAATCCTTCATCCCACTCTTGGAAGTGGTCGCTGCGAAAGCCCCGGGGACAATTTTAATTGGCTCGTTGATGATAAAAATGGCGGTGAGGAAACCGCAGTTAGCTGCAACCTTCGCCTTACTTTTCAGACACGCCGGGAGAAAAAAAGAAGAAAAAAAAAACGCAGTGAAGGAAGAAACTGTTGCAACGCTACTGTAATGAATGCGGTATCGTTAGTCGGAGAATCAATAACCCTAAGAACTGCGCAAATAACGGTACAGTTTGCAGAAAATAAAAACGAAAAAAAAAGGAAAACGTTCAAAGATTGTTTTCTTGCGTTGAACTTCACTATCTTGCAGGGAAATTCTGTGCTTGTTACAGCGCAAACACTTCGGTTTTAAAGAAGAGAGAGCAATAAAAAGAGAATAAATGTAGAATAGTTTGAACTGTACTACGTAGGTACATCCACCTGATGTGACACTCCCGCAGAAAACAAAGTTTATTTGCAAGCTATTGCATAAATCCTCACGGCAATGTTATTCAAAATTCACTTACGGGTAAAACACACAACAGGCCTTATGGCTGATTCGCATGGGTTGAACGACCAAACAGTCCTATTTATAGACAGGTTCTCAGCCTCGTGTATAAGCACTTAAGCGAAAAGCTGTTTACTCATTCCGTCTTCCGAGTGCCTGCTTTCTGGTGGCGCGCTTCATTGCTGGGTTTACCGGGACTTACTGTTTATCGAGCAGCACTTTATATAGTGCTGCGTCGCTCGGATACATATTTCCAAATGTGCAACAGAACTTACCTATCTCGCACCTTTCCTCTGTTAGATCTATCGGGTTCGTTTAGCTTAGTGCAGAGAGTACCAGAATTTTTCCTCAAAATGCTCACCTAATGCGTAGCTTTGCCTTGACCTACTTTGATTTTGAAATCAGCTGGTCCTCGCTTCCTTTCTTTTCTTCGTTCTTTCATTGTTTTTCTCTTAATCTGTAGCGGAATATGTGCTCTACACTCTTCCATTTCGACTAAGTACAAGCGTTTCTTCGTTCGATTCGAGATGTCCACGCCTGCATTGCTCGCTCGGTTCCCGTGGCTAAGTGACCGCCTCACCAGATCATTAGACAAGTTAAAGTGCTTGCTGCGAAGGAACATGTGTATAATAACGACAAGCGATGTGTGAAAAATGCTTTGGTATCAGTTAGAAACCAGTCATAGCAATGTGGACGTCTTTGCATACGCACTCTCCAACGACCACTCGGAATCGTTTCAACCTGAGTGGTCTCCGTCCTCATCATCGGCTCAGGCTGCACAAACTGAATTTTCCTCCTAGCGTTAACGCTGCATCTCCGAAAACACCGTCTGCTCACCTTTAGCGTGTGCGAACTTCTGACATCTAATTCTGGCCATGAAAGGCCGATACTTTAAAGGGGCCGCAACGTTCGCAAATGTTTGTTCACTGGCCACTAAACAAACAGCGGCACGTTTCCTAAGGAGCGCAAGCAGCCCGCAGGCATGATTAGTGGCTGGAGAAGCACTTCGGGCACTGTCCTCGCGCCGTCTGTTCATGTCGAGAGTCTTGCGCCAGCCAGCTCTAAGGAGCGCAGCTCTGTTACGTGCTCTCGAGAAGGCCTAGCACACAGTGGTGTTACCTCACTGATGTATTTTTGCCTGGTTGCCAGCAGCTGTACTGACCGCAAATTCTCTCACTGCATTTTGTGTTTTTCTGAGATTGTGAAAGGGTAATATATTGGGCAGCCTATGTGGCTGCGAGTGCCTAAGAATTGCGGAGTGTGTAAAGAATGCGTGGGTCCAGATCGTGTGACGTGCTGTGTTCAGGTTACTAAGTCTTTCGGGTCACGCCGCCCTTTTGTTGTGCGCATTTCTGTCGTATTGCGTGTGCTGTTCACCATTTCTTAGCATCCTATCTTTGTCGCTGGGGAGTTCTACACATCGGCGGCTTTACAAGATGACTTGAGAGCGCCGTCTGTCGTCTGGTGTCATCATGGCTCATGAAGAAAAAAAAAAGAAAAAAAAAAGCTCCGCATACTTAAAGAGACTTGGGAGTCAGATCGTTCAACCTTCTTGTAATGTGTTGGCAACAGAACAGCGCATTATGTGGTTCTATTTTATTTTCTTGTGTCTCAAGGCTCGTAATAAAGAAGTACCGGAACAAAATGGCTGTATATGAAGTCGTGTGGTTTTATTAGTTTTCTTTTTCTTTCCCGATGTCTTTTTTTTTTCTTGCGTCATATGGATTTCAACTGCCCTGCAATAAGAAACGAAACTGTTTAATTATGTGGTTTCAAGTTATTATTATTAAGCTAATATTTCGTCAGAAAAGTACGACGCCAAATTACAGCTACTTGAGCTTGCAAGATCCGACTAATTTTTAGAAGTGCTATCATGAAAAGTTCGTAGCACTTTGATCAAATGCACAGCTGTAAAAAAAAAGTCTTCCAAATTCACTCGAATGTTCAGTAGCGCATTTCACGTTGAACAACCGACAAAATACAAAACGCCAAGGATGAACAATAATTGAGACTACTTAAGAAACTGGAAGAAATCACTGCCGGCATTTTTCACATAGCTCTCAAGCTGCATATTTTTG
Source organism: Dermacentor silvarum (assembly GCF_013339745.2). Lineage (NCBI taxonomy): Eukaryota > Metazoa > Arthropoda > Arachnida > Ixodida > Ixodidae > Dermacentor > Dermacentor silvarum. Next base: position 25,352,702 of record NC_051154.1, read on the forward strand.
TAGGTAAAAAAAGTGGCAGAAAAGGTATACATAATGTTTGAGCAATGGTTTCAGGTTTGCTGCCTTCACCATGTATGATCATTCACCACTTAGCATGACCCCATAGCTCCATCTCAAGAATAATACACACGTGAGTATGCCTTCACTTCCTCCCCACTGGTCTTTGTTTAAGTAACCATCAGACTAAACAGCCTTTGGTAACTTTTGCCTTCTGCCGTCAGTTGTGGTCCGCCAATTAAATAGTTACAACAGGACATCATGAAAGCCAGCACAAATGACAGCAGCTTTGTAACTACGTTTTGGTTACGTGCCTGTTGAAATATAGTAACTACGCACACTCCACCATTTCACTAAGTTCGTAATGTATTTATGCAGCGCCAAAACCGAGCAGCGCTTTCAAATCTAGAGCTGGCATCAGCGAAGAAGCAGGGACGCGCCATGACGAATCACGCTGCGGCAAGCTCAGAACGTCACGCGGCCACGCTCCTCGGCGGGCCCCTATTATCGCTATTATATGCAGGCACAAAGCATCTGACAAAAAAAAAAATGGCTGTGGTTTAGCTCTGGTTAAACCTAGTCGAGTAGCGATAGCTACAGACCCCCGGCTGCGCTTAGGCTTCGCTTGTAGTTGGACATGTTGTTATTAAACTTAGTGGTTTCCCGCTATACTAAGAAAGGAGAGACGTTGTGGTCAACCAACGGGTAAAGCGGGGCGGGCTGCAAGGTGGGCTGCCTTCAGAGACGCAGAACTCGAGCAGCAGTCATCATCAGAGGTCGGCGCTGTAGATTCATCGTTAGAGGCTAAGCAAGCCCGTCTAGCGGCATCGCTTTCACGGCACGCTCCACTTGAGTTTCTTCAGCGCGCTGTCTCCTCTGCACTTCATTTCTACAGCGATCCCTGGCCTCCTTCAGGCTGGCCAACTTGGCAGGAGCGGTGGCCGCGCGGCGACTGCGACGAGACGAGTTGCCGGAGAATCGAGGCCCATGGTGTGACGTCACACAGAGGGCGCGGCGAGCCCGCCAGCTGTGGCGGTTGCCAGGCAACGGCAGGCACGCGCCTGTAGGAGACGAGCCGAGTCGCCGGAGAATCGAGGCCCGTGGTGTGACGTCACACAGAGGGCGCGACGAGCGCCTAATGGCAAAATCCCTATATAGGAAAAGTGCCGCCATCCTTTGATCAACGCCGCTTCTCTCTCTCCTGTATGTCCTAATGGACGGTCATAGCGCGCTTTCACTTCTTTATATTTTTTTTCCGCCTCAGAGCCATGTTGAAAGTCACTCTCCGCAGCTGCAGTCGCCGGCGGTGGCTGCAGAGAGGAGACGGCGAAGGAAAGAGTAGATGACGGTACTTTTACTATATAGGGATTTTAACAACGGCAGGAGCGGTGGCCACGCGGCGACCGCGACGAGCCGAGTTGCTGGAGAATCGAGGGCCATGGTGTGACGTCACAGTGCGGCCACGGCTCAAAGTGCGGCGACGGCGAACAGGCGAAAACCTGGCGTAATGTAGCTACAAAAAAAAAAAAAAAAATAAAAACAGATAACGGAAAGCATAGTGGTTGTTGTGCATTTTTGTAACAAGACAACCCGCTCCATTTGAATTCCGAAGTGCGTCGCACGTTAGTGCCACTAGCTCGACCCGGGGTGCTATTCTGGGGACGTGAGAGGAAGTGATTGTGGAAAGGAAGATGCACTATTTTCTGCAGCCCTTTAGGGAGCACATTCAGAAAGCGTTTCGTTCGTAAATGATCCAAGTGATAAGTAATCTATCGGCCAGCCGCCTTCGCTAATATTATGTCCAGCATCTGGAATGGCTGCAATGCGCTCTTACGAACAATTCAAGCGTAAGGGCGTTTTGTGAATACGGGCCATCGACACTTTTGAATATGGCGATATTGTGGAATTTCGCCATATTCACGACTATGATCGGCTCCCAGGATGGCTACGCATTCTCTGATTTCCTTAAAACACCAACATGGCGGAATTTCACAGTGAATAGAATGGCGCCCCCGGAAAACGTTCCGACGGCTCGTGCAGCAACTGATATCGAACGCGGTAGTTCACAGATGAGCTACTGCTAATGAATAAATAATGGGGTTTTACGTGCCAAAACCACGATCTGCTTATGAGGCACGCCGTAGTGGGGGACCTCGAAAATTTGGATCTCCTGGGGTTCTTTTACATCCACCTAAATCTAAGTACACGGGTGTTTTCGCATTTCGCCCCCATCGAAATGCGGCCACCGTGGCCGGGATTCGATCCCGCGACCTCGTGCTCAGCAGCCCAACACCATAGCCACTGAGCAACCACGGCGGGTTGAGCTACTGCTGAAAGAAGAAAACGTTATTAAGGAATAAACGTCTTCCTGCTCGCAAAAAGTGCGACGTCACGGCAAGTGCCCTGCCCATCTGCGACGCCGGCAGAATTTGCACTGCTTACCAAAAAACGCTTAAGTTGATGCGACTTTCCTCATGGAAACGGTGCTTGTGTCTCACCTCTTGCCTTCGGTATTTCTGTACTAGAGCACTGCACGGGCCGATTTTTTCAGCCCGGGCCCGGCCCGGGCCCGTTTTTACGTTGGGCGGCCCGCCCGAGCCCGATCAAAACATTTATGGCGAGACCCGGGCCCGGCCCGGGCCCGGAAATAATCTACGTTACCCGCCCGGCCCGGCCCGCCACCCCTTTACCTTAGGCCCGAGCCCGGCCCGAGCCCGACTCGAAACCGGCCCGAACCCGGCCCGAGACCGAACAATAATGTTTTTCAGAGTTGAGACGCCCGAGAATAACTCGCTGCACATTACATGCACACCACCAGAAAGCCCGAGCCCGGCCCGGGCCCGCGTCAAAAAACCCGAGCCCGGCCCGGGCCCGAGTCAAAAAGCACACGCCGTGCCCGAGCCCGGCCCGAGCCCGTGAAAAAACTGTGCTACCCGGCCCGGCCCGGCCCACGGGCCGGGCCGGGCTCGGGCTTTCGGGTAAGCCCGAGCCCGTGCAGTGCTCTATTCTGTACTGCGACCCTCCGAAGTGACGGAGACACAACCTGGCCTTAGAAAATGTGATTATGTCTAGCATGGACCGTCCTCACTTTACCGGCAGAACAACGCAGAGTTCTTGCCGAGAACACATCTTGCGGCTGCTCTGTAGATGATACAAATACAAAAGTGATATCGCTTTTGCAAAACAAACATTTTACCACACACACACACACACATCAAAATGCGTGTTTTTATGTCGCTCCCAAAGCGACACTTCGATCACATAATTGGGCTTCTGCCTAAAGATTTCCATTGCATCGACATGGAGCCACTTGTATAAAATTATGCTGTTGCCTTAAACTATATAGAAGATAAAATACATCTGGAACTACCAGCGATCACCATGTGAAGACACAAACGCTCATTCTTGCAGAAACCGGTGCGCGGTATACCTTCGCCGTACCAGTAGCATGCTTCTAATGAGTTCATCGCCTCCCGTTGCAATTTTCAACTTGAGAAGTGCCACCTTTCTGTGGTAACGTGCATCATCAGAGCACAGCGTTTGGTCTGTAAGGGTAAGCATCTCCACAATAACATACGCAATTAGTTATCTTAATAATTTTTTAGTTAATTTGCATGATAAACAGAATACCTTCAACAAACCGCAATAATATGAGCGCGTCAGCTTTTGTACAGGTTCGTCCAAGTTTCTTTAATATTCAAGACAATGTAATTTCAGCATTTCTTCTTTTTGCGAACAATCTGTTATTGAAATATATTAGTCGGCATGATGTATTGCCTAATTTAGGCTGCTATATGAGTGCTTAATTACTAATGCGCTGGTATTCCGTCTAATATAGCGGATGACCCTGTACCCTTTCCATGGCGAATACGTTGCTTTAGCAATGGTGAAGACATCCTGGTAGCGGACGAATCTTCATACGCGTCAGCCTGTGAGCGCCTTGCACTAAATTTTTCTACATCTGAAAGCAGCGCCAGAAAGGCACAGTCTATAGACAAGCGGCTGAATTCATAATGCTTTTCATTCGCAATTTCACTTTGACATTTGTCGGCCTCCTTGGCTAATAATATGGCCAACGTATCAGTAGGCTGGCATCTGGTCTTACGATCACGTTAAGCGGAACAACGTTTTTGTGAATACGGACGCATAATTTTGTGTGTGTGTCCTTGAACGCTCGTTTGGAGCCAGCGTACTTAATCTCGACTCCATTCACCATCTGTGGCGGCGGCCCGCGAGCAGCTATACTGCGGGTTTGATGACGGGGCAGCTGACGATAAAGACTGACAAAGCCAGGACGAGTGAACACAGGCGGAAAGCGCGCGAGCAAAAATTCGAGGACATCTAAGCACTTATGAGTTGTGAATGCGAAAGCGTTAACGTCCAATTGAACGCCGCTGAGCGGTCTTTCGTGTTATGAACTCCTCACGGGCGAGCGAGCGCGTTTTGATTTAGCCTTACCGAGGCGCAGTTGTAGGGTTCGAACGCTGGCGAGAGCTTGCGCGGACAAGGAAAGCAACACCTGGTGCACTGGTGTTCCGTTTCGCCCGCTCTGCGCCGTCGAGGCGCGATCGTGCCGTATCGTCGCAGCCAGGGAATTTAGGATCTTACAGAAGCCGGACACCGGCTTTGTCGCTCAATGAGCCATTTGACGCTTTCGCATAAAAAAAAAGAGACAAATGCGTATGAGCTGAGCACTCTCGGGTCCGTTGGTTCTACCAGTTCCCGAAGCCCCCGGAGAAAAAGGTTGCGACCTACAGGCTCTGCAAGCTCCGGACTTCTAATCGAAAAAAAAGAAAGTCATTACGCTATAATTGCTCGAAAGAGCAAATATCAGCCAAATCGTGATGTCGGACACATTATTAGCTAAGGCGCCCGGCCAAGGGCAAACAGCTTTTACAAACGAACGGCTTTGTGAATTTGGCTCCTTGTCTACATATACGAGTGGAAGGAGCAAAATTGGAGAGACGCGATCGACAGATCTGACCCCTTACCTCGAGGCAAAAGTACCCGAGATCTGCAAATGTTCGACCTAGCTGACTGCGATGCAATAATGGGGTGGTTGCGCTCGAACGTTGTTGATGATAAACTGCGACAGTATGGGAAGTTTGTCTGCTGAAGGGAACGCTGTCCAAACATCCTAGCTAAACACACACACACAGACACACACACAGGGTGCTTTTTTTTTTAGAACATACAGATCTCTTACAAAAAAAAAGTAATGAGCGCAGTGAACGTGGCGTTTTTGCAGACGAGTTCCTAGGCGACGTGGACATACTTTCCCTCTAGTAGCGTGAGCTTCAGAAGACTCATTAGCGGACCTTTTTGTTAGTGCTTTAGGCGCAGTTGTTTAAATGGCGAAACTGAAGGCTTATTGCAAGGAACTTATTGCAATTTACATTCGTAAACTTGCAATAAGTGCCGTAAAGTAATTAATTAGAAAGTTAAAGCTGTAGTTATGTCAATTATTCAAATAGACATTTTTATTTTTTCATAGAAATAATGGCCGCCTCATCGAGTAATATTGCTCAAGGGTTAGAATTGTGCTATCTCGCACAGGCAATTGTTAAAATTTGGTACAGCTAGAGGAAAACACCCTCTATAGGGTGTCGCAGCCAACGTTATCCAAGCTGTTCAACGAATAAAAAGAAAATAGAAAAAGACGGTGCAGGATACGATCGTAATATATATATATATATATATATATATATATATATATACTATATATACGGTCCTCGGTCGTCAGACCTCTGACAACCGAATTCCGTAGGATTTATAATTGTATCTCGTACTGCTTCTTCAATCTTTTTCCGTTGAACACTTTGACTAACGTTCACTGGGACACACGACTATAAAGAAAGAATAGACGATAAAACAATGTAAGTAGAAAAAGCAAAAGAAATAGAAATAATCAAAAGCTTTCACAATCACTTAGAGTCAAAGAAACACACTACGCACAGTGCACAACACAGAAAGGACTTGGAGTAAAGTTGCAAATATTTACCAATCACGTGTAACGCAAAGTCAGCGCATGACCTGTGGCAAGCACGAGTAGTCTTTGCTCACGTTGAAATAATAGTTCCGTTTAAAGCAAAACCCAGACTACAACGGATCATTCAATTGTGCACAGTGTGGTTGCACAGTGCACAATTCGCATCCCCACAACATGCGTCCCAAGTTGAACAGTGTGCAACTTGGGCCACCTGTTGTGGGGATGCGCGACACAGGCCTCCTATCTAGAGGAGAAGAACAAGTGGGACGACGCTCTTAGGAGCAGCGAGCTACAAGACCAACTCTGGGCTGTCCAGAAGGAAGCGGCGGAGAGCCTAGGGTTCCCCGTCCCGACGTGGGAGGTGCCCTCTACACCTTGACGAACAATCGGGTGTCCTTCAGGACCCTTTTCGGAAAGAAAGTTTCACCACCCCCACCAAAGCAAAACTTATAAAAAGTCACTAACGCAAAAAAGTTGTGATGATAATAAAATCAGATTAAAAAGAAACACACCAAAGCCCACAAAATGTCAATGGCACGGCAAGGCTATCATGACGTTTCATTTCATTTATTTACTCTGGGCCTTACAGCCATTACAGAGAGGAGTGTCAACAATTCAAAAAAATGAAAGATTGGTTAATGAGGCAGAACATGGTCGCAGAGAGCCGTCTTGAACACGTGCTGGTGACGATAGAGGCGGGAAGGCGATTCCAGTCTTGGCTAGTTTTTGGAACTAATAAGGTCGCAGTAGATAATTTGCTCGAGTAGCCTGCATTGAATAGAAGTTAAGGAGAGACGAAAATGACGTCACTCCGTGAGACAAAAATTGCGTCACTCAAATAGCACTATTCACAGGGAATTAATGAGGTCACTGCCCGCAATAAAATCGCATGAAGATTTCACAGCTTCTCTTTGTTTATATAGGACAGGACCAGGGACCGATCGGTTTCTTTAGAGATAAGGGACGCCTATCTAAGCTGTCAAGACAATCCCGAAGTGTCTCCCGATGTTGGTCAAATTGTGTAAATTCGATGAGGATATGTTTCACAGAAGATTCCGGGTGGCCAAAATGTACGCAATCTGAAGAGGATCTTTTCCGTATGCGATACAGAAAACGGAGCCTGTACGCCACTTACAGGCGTACACGATGTATGAGTGTGTCTAAAGCGCGTTATATCAAGAGGTTTGACGAGGACTGTAACAATTAAGGATCCATGCTGTAAATAACAAACCATTTTGTCCGCTCATAAAATCGCATGGTCTTTGACAGTTTGCGCCTCAGTCCCTGAAGTGGTCTTTTGGCTTCGGATGCAGCAGATGGCATTGGTCAAGTTCATTCATAGTGTTCAACCATTCTGTTCTCTATTTCATTTTACGTTATTCCAATACTGTTTGGTCTCCTTTGCAAACAAATCTGATGACCGGAACACGAGGCAAACTTTTCCGTTTACTATTTTGGCTATCGGTTGTTTGAAGCTAAATTATTGAGCAATACTCAATTCGGAATGGGGTGCTTGAAGTCAATTTTATATGCGATTTCTTTCCGTGTTGTTCATGACAATAACCCGCAGTGGTTGCTAAGTAGATATGTCACTCTGTTGCTGATCACTAAATCGACATTCCTGGCCTAGGCGACCACATGCCGATGGTGGCGAAATACAAAAATGCCCGCGTACCGTGCTTTGCGTCTACGTTCAATAACCCCACGCGGTCGAAATTAACCAGGCGCTCGCAACCACGGCGTCTCATAGCCCGTAGGACGTTAAACCTAATTTTCCTTATAATTTCATTTTGGTCATGGCGATATTACACGTCCGCCGTGCGTTTTCTGCAGTTTCTAATCATACTGTTGGTTAGTGGCGATTTGATCAGCGCCCACTGCTAAAGAAAGTAAGATAACAATTGATTACTAGATGTAGCAATGTTAAGTTATATCCATGTGAAATTACTCCAGCACTGAGGATAGATTATTGTTTGTAGCGAAGTGTGTTCGTTAGTGAAAGAGTTGGCCACATAAATAATGCGTCACGAAACCTTAAATATCAGTCACGGACACTTGTGCATATTTTACATATCTAGGTATTTGCGCAACAGAAAAAATATTAGTATGAAATGGTACTGTACAAGAAAGTTTCATGAAAAACTCAGTAGACATAATGCCGCAGAGATCTCTCCACGTGCCAGTTACGAGCACTCTGGCGAAGTATCCTTCCAGGCGTCTCATCGCTCCACCGTTAGAAGAGCGCCAGCAACGCCTTGCGCATGGCGAGACAGCGCGTGTCTCTCGTGCACGCGCACGCGGTTGCGCGTGTGCTCAATCGGCGGACGTGGTTGACTGTGGAACGCGTTCCTGTCAACGGTGCTTGCCAATTGTGTGTGTGTGTGTGTTTTAGTCTTAAGTTTCCGGGCACAAGTTCGCCCACAATAAACCAGTTTGTTTAGTGCGCTTCACTGAAGAGTGCTACATTTATGGTGGAGGTGCGGGGTATGATTGGAAGTCTCCAGTGCGCAAGAGAGCGGAACCCTGACCCTCAGCGATTGGAACCCGGAGAGCTGACTCCAGTACACCAGCGCACAAGCCGCCGCCTCCGAGGAGACCCGCCCGAGTTCGGACCGCTTCCTGTTGCTGCCGCGGTGCAGGCAACAGTTATACCAGCGACGGCACAACCATGACCAGCCCGGTGGCACCGTCGCCGCTCATCGTGTACCCACCACGTCCGCCGATTGAGCACACGCGCAACCGCGTGCGCGTGCACGAGAGACACGCGCTGTCTCGCCATGCGCAAGGCGTTGCTGGCGCTCTCCTAACGGTGGTGCGATGAGACGCCTGGAAGTCAGAAATTACAGTTTACGACTGTAATGACTGCGACCACCCATGACCATTTGTTGTCAGAGTCGGACTCATTGAATATGCTTGATTTCTTTGCAAAGTAGCGACATATTCCCCCGTGCCCTCTCTCCTTCGCAGCTAGTGTCATGCGCCATGTTCTTCCTAACTGGCATACGCAAAGCGGTGGAGTACACAACTACGGGTCGTCCACGGCCGTTTCTACATCACGATAAATTTTTAAAAAAGATAGAAAGATAGACCGGAAGAAGCTGAGCATTGCGCTGCCAAGACTGAGGACCAATTTTTGTTGTTATCGGTAGCCGGCAAAGTCTGGTGAACGGCGAATCTCGCGGCATGATTTTTGACGATTTGTATAATCTGTATCTGAAACACTTTGTTAGCCTGACCATGTACTTTATTGTCAACAGCATCGGACCTCGTTATGAAGAACATGGCGGAAGGAAACAACTTCCAGCCGGAAATAAAGCGCTGACGTATAGGATGCGTCGACGGCACTTCAAAGGTTTCCTCTGCATAGCTTTTTTTTTTCTTTTTTCTTTTTTTTTTAAGCACATGCATCGACTTCAACTTGAACTGCTGTTTGCATTTTGGCATAGCTTGTGAACGGTGTAGTGCATAAACAGAAACATTCATGCCATTCAAGTTGTGACTTGTGGGGTGCATAAACTTTAACATTGCATGAGATTACACGTTGTACAGGAAGACAATAAAGACATTTATACGCATAGCATTCAGATTTCTAGCATTTATTCAACGGCCTCACGAAAGCTTCGCTTCAAATACACTTTTCGTCTTTTGTATTTTGTTGAACATACTAATTTGCATAAGTGCTGCGTGTGTGATGAATTTGCCTATGTGTAGGGCCTCTGTGCTTTTCTACGCTTGCAGTTGCCTGGATTATTGGCGTGTGAGGCAATCTAGCAAAATGAAAAAAAAAATTCAGAAAAGTAACTCAGAAAGAAAAAGAGAAAGAAGAAAAATAAGAACAATAGAAATAACAAGGTAGAAACAGAAAGGAAATTTCTATGGGAGACTAATATGGCGGTACTTATTGAAGTATTGCCTACAAATAAGTTCAGCGATGTACTTCAGAGAAAAACTGGTACTCTATCAAAACAAAAAAAGATGATGGAGTTGTTTCGAATATATTTATCTTCCGTCAGAACCTGCCTTCATGAGCGTAGTGTGTCGGCAAGAACGTACAGCGTTGCACACAGTGATGAGCGAATCAGCAGCTTGACTAGAGATAAGCAGCCGCGACACATTGGAGCAACTCGGCTTCTAAAAACTGCCCAGCGCTTTGTCGTACCCTGTTAGGGCTGCTACGCGTGCGAACACATGGATGTTTGATCTCCTTCCGACTGCAGGAATACTAATTTTGGGAGAGAAAGAAAAAAGACAGAGAGGCACAGAGAGAGAGAAGTCATACGGGAAAGGCAGGGAGGTTAACCAGGCCGAGCCCGGTTGGCTACTCGGTACTGGGGAAGGGGAAATGGGACTCAAAGATGAGGAGGAGGCCAAGCTGGCTTCACTCCTCAGCTTATCTCAATTAAACAAACTCAGAACGAAAGACAGTGCACACCCGAAGGCTTGGGTACGCAAAGGCTTGGGCGAAGGCTTGGGTACGCAACAATATTGCTTCTATTGAGAACAATCCCTCTGTCCTAATGCCCATGCTCTTATTTCCGTTGCCGCTGAATATCGCCGCCAACCGAGCACAGAGAGAACGTCCCTGCGCTTTCTATTTTCCTACGTTTAATCCGAAGCATTCTTTGCGAACTTCAGGCGCTCTGAATCTATCTATCTATCTATCTATCTATCTATCTATCTATCTACCTATCTATCTATCTATCTATCTATCTATTATCTATCTATCTATCTATCTATCTATCTATCTATCTATCTATCTATCTATCTATCTATCTACGTCGTGATGCTGTCGTGGTCGTTTCTTCAACTGGGCATACATCAGAATGGCATGCATGCATACACATCTTGGATGGCATGTCATACATCAGTGACATGACATATTTGTCATGGCATCTATATCATTTCATGAATGCTATGGATGACATGATGCCGTCGTGGTCGTTTCTTTAACTCGATATACTTGTATATCAGGATATGAACGACATGCATGCATGACCTGACATGCATGACATGACATGACAGTCATCAAATGAATTACATGCGTGTTATGACATGAATGACATAGATTTCATGACACGTCATGTGCGCCATGATATGAATGACAAGGCATGTGTGCGCATGTCGTGTCATAACATTAGGGACGTCACATGCTTGTCATGGCATTTATGTCATGTCATGAATGCCATGAATTGCATGACATGTCATGTACTATCGACCAAAAAATTTTACGCACCAAGGCATCTGACAAAAAGCTGAATATCTCCGCAGCCTCAATACGCAGCCTGGTATTCCTATTTCCAGCCTCTACTGGTATTTGCGAACAACATTGAGATGTACGGTTTTACTGGCTACTTTTAAAGGCTGCTCCGATATTTAGCGTTTTCTGAGATCCCGTGGTCCGTAAACTTTTTTTGGTCGATAGTACGTCATGACATGACATTAATGCATAAGAATGTAATTCTTGTCATGTCTTGCACGCATGTCTCGGTATACATATCCTGATACTGATCCAGGTAAACGAACGACCACCATGCCCGCAACTCATGTCATTAATGTAATTCATGCGATGCATGGCATGTCGTTTCATTCATGCCATATATATCCTTATACATATCTTGTTAAAAATTTACCTGACATGAATGACAATCATGACATGACATGGATGACATGGCATACATGTCATTACATCAATGTTATAAATGATGTGACATGACACTAAGGAATTGAATGACATAACATGTATTTCCGAAACTGAATAAAGTATCCATATGCATGTCATGACATGCATGTCATAAAATGATTTACAAGAATGGCATGAATGCCATGAATGGAAATTATGGCGGGTCTGTATTTCCCGTGAATGTTATGGCATGCATGACAAGAACGACATAAATGTATGTCATGCATGCACGCATGCATGGAATGATATTACCGTGAGAAGAACTTATGCCGACCCAATGGACCAAGTTGACTACTAACTTGGGCCGATGGCTATATGCTCGTGTTTCTGATGGCCATTGCTTCGTCATTCCAGCTTCATAATTCGACTGTCGCCACTTATTCTTGTGCGCTACCTGCGTTTGAGCCAGGTGGCATGCGTAAGAAGATTGCGGCTTCTCGGCAGCAGAACACCGAGTGTTAGTTGCCCCCGTTAAAACACCGATTGAAAAGCAAGTTTCCCACGAGCGTCAATTTCCGAACGCTGGACAGCAACGCATCGCCTCCTCGTTCCTCTCGAAGCTCGTACTGGACTTTCATGGCGCTTCTCGTCGTTACCAGGCCAATCAGATATCGATCCCTGCTCCTTCTTGGTGCACCGAATTACAGTATGGCAGCGTCACCACGGCTCGGCCAAGGCGAGCAATGCACCACGCCACTGGCCCGAATGACTATAAAAGGACACGGGCTTCAGGTGGCGCTACATTTTCGCCGTCAAGTCACCGGCTTGTCTCCTGCAAGTGATATCACGTACTGCCGCCCGTGAGAAGTACGATCGTTCGTAGATATCACGCTATCGTCGTTGCCATCACATATGCTGTTGTCACATACACAACGCACCCTCGCGTTGATTCTAGTTCACTGTACTCCGAACACACGCACAAATAATGGATTTAGAAATACACGTTGGTCAACCTGGTAACGCTTTGCGGAACCCCAAAACGCTTCCCAAAACGCTTCGCATAACGTCGATTCGAACAGTTGGTGGGGATCTGCAAAATTTAATTGTATCAATTCTTTCTCTCTCTCTCCACTATCCGACCCATCAAACTTTTTGGATGCCACCTACGGGATTGTCTATAAGGGTCGCTTTTCCCAAGGCGCTTTTCAGGCTGGACAGTCGGTGGCAAGCGCCCGTCAAGATTACTTTCGACAGGCCAAAGAACGTGCTGTCGCACTGAGCACAAACAATTTGGAATTCCTATCACTGTACGGAACATCCGAGCCGCAATGTTTTTCACCACTCTTTTGTAACCGACTGATGCGCGCTTCATTGCTTCGTGCCTTGCCCACGGATTGCTCCGCGGCCTTAGGGGACGAAAACGCGACCGACAAAGAAAGCGTCGTTTACGAAATCGACTGCGAGCGAACATCCGTTCCATTTTTTCTATTTCGCAATGTTTGCTTCTTCGTGTTACGTCTGGTCTCGTCTTGCCTAGCATCGTATTTCCGCGTCCGAACGGTGTCGGTAGAAGTGAAACGTGCAGGCCTCCCGTATTGCCACATACCACACACTGATTGAAGACATGCTGGGTCAACAAGGTAGAGCGGGAGCGGCTGTTGCTTATGTTGGGGGGCGCTCAAACAGTGCGCCAAGAAGCGACAGCATTTCTCCGCGGTGCATTCCTTGGAGCGCACCATCGTCACTGCAATATCGCAGCGAGCCATGAAAGGAAGATTCATTCGAGTGCAACCAGCCGCGCCAGAGCCACAGCGGATAGGTTTTTGGCAGCCGATAGCTCATATAGGGGAATTCAGTAAAAGTACCGTCGTTTCCTGAAAGCTCAAGAAAAATGTGTGAGATGTGTTAATGTGTCTTCTGGTGGCCCTCAAAATACATAAGGCCTACTGGTTTTATAAGCCAGTGCTTTATGCGTGTGAGGGAAGTGAGTGCGTTTTGAGATAAGAAAAAGCCTTTGTACGCTAGTGCACATTGGCTGTATACCGCCCATGCGACCACTCTGGTTGTTGTTTAACTGCTACAGTATGGGAAGTTTGGCTACTCAAGAGCTCGCTATCCCAAAACCGTAGCTAAACACACATACCTGCTAAAAAACACTGCAGGAGAGAACAGCATAAATAATAATAATAGAATTCAGAGCCCTCCCACTACTGTGAAGATGGAAGCTAGCGAAGCTGTGACTATGGTGGATCTGCTATAGTGAATATTGCTATAGTGAATTTATATATTGTCAGTATTGACTATAGTGAGCGTCTTCGGCAGGTTCGTCAAAGATAAACGATACCGGTGTCTAATTTTCAGCCGGCTCGATGACCAAGTAGTGCATTTACTGTGCCAAGTCCGCCCCATCGTCATAGACTAGCGTATGAGCCACAGCGTTCATAGCCGCGGCACACTACACGCATCATCAGGATCCTGACATAAGGATCCTGGAAGATGTGGTTAAACGAGCGTCCATCCCATAGCGAGTCCAAAGGGCAACTGCTGATAACAGCGCTAGCGCGATCTCTACGTCACGAGACAAAGAGGCACAACCGCCGGGTCTTGTCGCCGCCTAGTATCACGACACTTGTGAAAGAGGCATCGGTGGTGGCGGGGGGTGTAACAATGGGTCATCCGTCATTCGTTTTGACACCTGTGCTAAGGCACAACTGGCGGGAAACCACCGCGTACATGGAGCCAAAGCCAATGCCCATGATGATAGTTTTTTTAAACACGGACACGATCCTGGGGAACCTAGCACTTAACAGCTTCGCTGTAAAAAAACATCAAAAGCTTCCACCATCACTCTGATGTAACTGCTACTTCTTTCAAAAATGTTCTTAAATGTTGTTTGAGAATGCATTACCGGAAGTAAATGCGGCAAGATTATAGACAAGAATGGTGAAAATGCAGAGAAGACAAGAGGGCTGCAGTGGAAAGATGAAGGGAGCATAGACAAAGCTTTTCCTACATAGCATAAAACGGGTATAATTACCGGCTTGCTCCTGTGGCAACGGCGATGAGGATGTTTGCCATCTGCTCCTAGAGTGCCCCAGACACGCTATGCATATACGGCTGCTAGAACAAAAGCTACACCTAAGTGATCTCCGCCTTTTCTCTCTCTCAAAATTACTGGACCCTTGGCAATAACCGGACTCCTGGACCCTTGGAAACAACATTGCGAAAAACATTGAAGGCGCTTGAAGATTTCTTAGAAGGCACAGGCATACTTAAGGTGTTATAGGGACCAAGGTTAGGTCCACTATAAAAATGCGTGAGTGGGCGAGCGAAAGAACAAGGAACCGGTCAGGCCGATGGCAGGAGCAGAAGATACTATATTATATTCTTCTTCTCTTTTTCTGACCTCGCAGCACGAGGAACGAGCCACATGCGCATGCCCATGCACCTGAGCGCGCCATAAATAAAAGGTGGCCGATGATGATGACGATGGCCGCTATAGAGTGTACTATAGCTACCGCACTGGATAGAGTAATGTAACCACAATCCGCTTCTGTTATTTGTATTTATGTGCGCCTGTGAATTATGTGTGTCAAACTCATGAATCCTGCTTTTGACTGTCGTGTCTTTGTGCGTGAATAACTTCGTATGTGTATCTTCCTCATCTGTGTCCCTGCTCTTCTCAGAACACATCGCGGCCTTGTTTACGCGTTCGACGTGTTTGCGAACTGCAGCACACGCGTCTTAGTCGAGACCAAGTGTCGTGTGTGGTGCAACGTGTCCTGGGCTTCTGTGTCAATGTGTTCGTACGTGTCTACGACTGTATGGGAACTTCATTTACTAATTTTGGCAAACTCTGCTCTAGATGTTTCAAACCTACGACGTTGTTTCATTTTATCCTACCACATATTTTTTATTGTTACTATTACTGAATTACTGAAGCGCGCGAGGGACGCGCGCTTTCACGCAGAGCGAACGCACGTCGTGCGAAAGGCCATGGGGGGATGGGAGGGAGGCAGAGAGGGAGGGGAGTCGACGTTTAGGTGCGGCACTAAATGCGTATCTTGCGACCGGGCGCAAGGGGAACTAGCGACTCAATCACCCACGCGAAAGGAGGAAAGCGGGAAGGCAGCGCGGGAGGGAGGTGGCACGGCTTCTAATCTCCCAGCAAATGCGTACTTGTACTTTGCGCGGCTGAGGGCTGTCGCGCGCACCCTATCTTGAAAGCGATCTCCACAAGGCTCTTATCTTTGTATGCGCTGTGCTTTCACCGCTCAGTTTCCGTTGAAGCGATAGACCGCACGAACTTTCGGCCGCTGCTCCCACCGCGCTTGCTCACGCCAACGTTTTGACAGTGCTTGCCTGCGGTCATCGAGTGTGATATATTCATGTTTGCTTGTGCGTGCTGACACCATGCTTGTAAATTCAGTTAGTAAGCGAATGTGTCCAAGTTTATGCAGTCGATAAAACTACTATCCTTACTACGTATACTCTACTAGTAAAATTGCTATCGCAATTGATGCTTCGCCTTTCGGGCGAAACTGTGACTTTTTTTTTTTACCCTGCCCGGTGGCTTTCTTGAACGGACACTACACACATCAACAGCTGAAAGAGCTCATTTAGCATTTACCATTTAACGGTGTAGGAATTGTGAAATATTTTCGGTGGTCTATCCTTTCCTTACGAAAACACAATGGCCTACTAGGCAGTGTTAGGGACAATTCCGGTGTGCTAAGGGTCAGCCATTTGCCCTATTCCGTGGAACTATCTCCTACAGAGTTTCTTTTGTTCTTTGGAACACTGCAGGCGACCTTAAATTGCACTGCATCAATATTATTCAAACGCAAGGAAGCCGTGACGGAACAGTGGGGGTATTCTGTAGGAGACCACCTATTGGACTGTCCATTTCGACTGTCGCTGATTGGCTGCAGCTGTACGAGCGAAAAGGAAACTGGCTGGGGGCACCTGTCTCCTTCTCCCTCGTGCAGCTCCAGCCAATCAACAGCGGCTGAAATGGACAGGCCGCTAGGTGGACTCTTACAGAACATCCCCCCCCCCCCTCCCTAGCTGAACATTGTCCCCGTGAAAAGCTTCAGTGACGGCAGTTTCAGTCAACCGCTTGAGTGATGATCATTACGCATAGACAAGGAGCAGGACCATATATAGTCACGACAGTCTGCTCTCCACCAGCAGCAAACTCAGTTTAATTAACGTTCAATTGAGGAGGTATACACCATTTTATACGTTCCACGGGACGTGCATCTCGTTGACCTCCCTTCCTTTCCTTCCTTCTTTCCCTCTTCCTCCACCGCAAATTATAAACACAGTACTAATATTTAGTACTCAGTCACGCTTAATAACGTGAAGCAGCGGTGTAAAAATGTTCGCCGTTTGCGTTCTTGCCAAGGAGTTCGGCGTACATTACTGAAACTACGCCACTGGTGTCTACTAAAGAGAAAGTTTGTATATGGCAGACTTCAATAACAAATTAGCGAAATTGCCTTAAATACCGCGGACAAGTACACTCGTAAGGTCTTCCGTTTCTTGAGTAGCTACCGCGTTATGTTCCTCCTTCCAAATAGCAAAAGGCATGGGCAATTTCGGAACTTGAAGGAATCGGCAATTGACCAAAATATCTCATGACTCATCAGATTATGGCGGAAGTGCAAAGAGTGCGCTATGCATTGATGGAATCCAACGAGGTGTTAGCGATTGAAAGAAGAAGAATAATTTTAAAGTGGCACAGAAGGCCACGTAAACTCACAAGGCGTGACACTCTATACCGTGAAAATCGGGTGCTAATGATGGGGCTACCTCATCATCATCACCAGCCTATATTTATGTCCATTGCAGCACAGAATGAAGGCCTCTCCCTGCGATATCCAATTACCCCTGTCTTGCGCTAGCTGATTGCAACTTGCGCCTGCAAATTTCCTAACTTCATCCCCCCACCTAGTTTTCTGCCGTCCTCGACTGCGCTTCCCTTGTCTTGGTATCCATTCTGTAGCCCTAATGGTCCAACGGTTATCCATCTTACGCATTACATGGCCTGCCCAGCTCCATTTTTTCCTCTTAATGTCAACTAGAACATCGGCTATCCCCGTTCGCCCTCTGATCCACACCGCTCTCTTCCTATCTCTTAAGGTTAGGCATACCATTTTTCGGTCCATCGCTCTTTATGCGGTCTTAACTTGTTCTCGAGCTTCTTTGTTAACCTACAAGTTTCTGCGCCATATGTTAGCACCAGTAGAAGGCAATGATTGTACACTTTTCTTTTCTACGACAGTGATAAGCTCCCAATCAGGATTTGGTAATGCCTGCTGTATGCCCTATACAGCCGGTAATGCCTGCTGTATAGTCACAAATTGATTTCGTATAATACTCGCGTAAGTCTGCTTTCGTTAGGCGTACCCTTGGTTTTTGTTTAAAATAGCGTTGTTTATATTTCATACGCGTTTGCGCCGTTTTTATGCGTGTTACGGTGTAAAGGACGGTCACGTTCAATAACGGCGCTGCCGTCGCGGCAACAACGGCGAAACAGCGGCGTCCGGCCGCGTCCCTCACTTGCACGGCGACTTGTAGAAGTGGCTTTGCACCCATGCGAGTTTGCGAATCCCTTAGTGCTCTTTATGATGTTGGGTAGGGGTCACCCTGCTAGATGCGAGACACCTTCAACCTGTGCGGTAGAGACTCCATGCGTAAAGGAGGATCCGCACTGCGAAACGAGCGTGACAGATGGAACTAGGCTCGACTTGGAAATGAGCGGATCATAATTAGGACAGTTCGACAGGAAATAGAAGAGAAACCGTCTTTATATACCATCGTAAACATGTTTCCAATGTTCACAAAGCGTGACCCAAAGGTGACCGCCTTAATAAACAAACTAAATAAATTTTTACCCCTGGAGCCGCATTGCTTGTCGGTTCCTCTTTCGTACCGGCGTACAATCACTGCTGTCCTCACTTATTGCTGTTTCCGGCGTGACTACATAAGCACGATTGTGAATACAAAACGAATCACTCTCTTAAAAAACGTTCTACGGCGTTTTCGGCGTAACTGCTACTGTACCGGACAACCGCTTTTGAAAAAAAAAAAAAAAGAATGTCGCCATAAATTTCAGTTGACTGTCCCTTTAACACACCGTAGGTCAGAGTGGCCCGGGACAGTAATTTGCAAGTGACGGCGGCTTCTTTAAGAAACTACCTTGATATTATTCCTCCGGCAGAGATACAAGACAGAGTGCAATCTGTAATAACGAAATTGCGAAGCCGCCTTCTCGTGCTTCTTGAAACGGCAAATGCTGCTGCTTCTCTGCTCTGTGGACAGAATGAAATGGCAGCGTGGTTTCAAACAGGCGTCAGCGCGGAATATTGTGCAAGGATGCGCGTGCATCAAGGCCATTTTGAGTTTCTTGATTCTTCTAAGGGAAGCTGACAAATGTGCTTCATTGTCTTTGCGGAGCACTTTTTTCTTTTGTTCATCTAATTACACCGAGAATGAATGGTGCTACAGGGAAATTTTGGTTGCGGCGCCGGCCCTCCAGGCGTTGACGTATATGCGGCTGCCTGAAAGCAAGGATGCGAGAGGATCTCCGTAATTCAAAGAAAGTGGCGAAGAGAGAGAAACTATTTTCGTGCAGAATGACGAAATTTTGCATTATTCATGCATGCGCGTATGCATTCCAGAACACGAAGCGGCCGTTTTTCATTAATCATGCATCCTGGTTCTAAATAGCATTCCTTCTGCCCGGGTAATCAAGGCTGGCTTTTTCTCTCGCATATTTGACTCTCCTGACGTTTCATCTGCCGTAGCATGTGCACACAAATTGGACGCATGGGGTGAAACATTTGGACCAGTGTGCCCTTTTTATTTTTTACAAGCAAGTCTCCGTACGTTTTCGTGCAGCAATGAATGATTTCAGAAAACATGCATACGAGTATACACTACACTTCGGTGGCCAGTTGCGCGGCAAGTTTAAAGATTATAACGAGTGATGCATTCTTCAGAAACAACATAGAAAACAAGTTGAGCAGTCTCCATGAGCTAAGCTCTTTCATGAGTAGTCAGCGGTGTATAAAAATTATGTACAGTATATTAAAATGCACGTGGCTACGTGACGTCTTCTAGTTTGCGCTATAGGCCGATGCTGTAGACGTGCCCTGCAGACGCAGCAAATTATGAGTCATGACAGGCTGGGCGACGGGGTCAATATGTAAGAATATTGATTGACAAGATTAATGGCATGAAAAATAACTTATACTCTATCGGACAAACTGAGCTACCAACTGCTGCCTGCTGCAGTCATAGATATTGATTGGCTGGACTATGATCTGTCAATAAGAGTTAATTATGACGCCGCACTTTATTTAAAAATAGAACTTGCAAAGACAAATGAAGGAACATTGCTCTGATAAATTTTAGACTTAAGTTCACGCGAATCAACACTAGCTGTGGGACGTTGACGCAGTGATACATGAGGACGAAGGCAATATTTTATGTTTGTGATGCAACACTGCTCTATACCACCTATGGGGAGGTGGGACCAGTCAAGCTGCCGTTATGTAACTTTTAGCCCGCCGTTCCCACCGCTTATGTATACATCAGAGGTAAATAAACTTCAATTCAATCCACGGTGTGGTATTTACGAAAGCGTATTCTTTCCGTCTTGGAATATCCGATACAACAACGTGCGATGCCTGTGGTTCTGAAGAAACCATCGAACACCTGTTCTGCAGTTGCCATCAATGCGACGTCCAGCGCAGATCTTTACAGACCGCACTAAGCCGACTGGACTGTAACAAAACATTTCCTGAAACAAAAATTATTTGTCCCTGCCCGCATCCATAGATGGTGCAGAAAGCTATTCGGGCGCTCGTGCAGTTTTTCTAGGAACACCCACCTCAATGACCGATTGCAGTATTGCTCTGTGTCCTTCTTTGTGCGCGTTGTGCTCGTTGTCTATTTCTCTCCCTCTTTTCCTCTATCTATTCCCCTTCCCTTACACCTAGTGGAGGGTAGCAAACCGGAGGCTCATCTGGCTGATCTCCCTGTCTTTCCTGTCTTTGTTTGCTCTCTTCCTCTCTCTCCTGTCGAAGGAAGAATGGTGAGGAGCGGTGAATGCAGAGACAAGTACCACACGAAAGACAGTGGCAATGTTGACTGTGACAAAAAAGTCGCAGTTTCACCCGAAAGGTGAAGAATCGATTGCGATAGCAAATTAGTAGACAGTTATACCAAGTCAGGATAGTAGTTTTATCGGCCGTATAAACTTATAAACATTCACTTACTAACTAAATTAACAAGCATGGTGTCACGCGCGCACTAGCAAACGTGAACACATCTTACTCGATGACCGGGCACACTCTCTGTAAAAACACTGGAGTGAAAAATCGCGGCGGCAGCAGCGAGCGAATTGACCTTCGTGCTGTCTTTCGCTTCAACGCGAACTAAGCGGCGAGAACACAGCGCGCACGAAGCTATCAGCACTCGGTGTACTTTGTCTCTATCATTGGTCGCTTTCAAGACAGGGCGCGCGCGGCCTCTCCATAAGCAGCCGCCGTCAGAGTAGAACGCCCCCCTCCCTCCCCTTCCCACGGTGCCTTGCGCGCAACAGAAGACGGTGTGCTTTGTCCCTTCTTTGCTCCCTTGCGCGCGCGAGATTGAGCCACCATCGTCGGCGCACCCTCGCACGCTTTCACTCGCACATACAGCATACGGCGCGCGGCGACGATGTTATCGCCCTTGGACTTTATGCGGAACATCAGGGCGACACCAACGGCGACGGCAGAAATGCGCCTGGAGTGTCCATATAGTTGCGTAATAAAAAGGATATTGTTCAGAAATCATTGACAACGACTGTCCATGTAAGCGAATAGCCGAACGCGAACGTTCCCGTTCAGTGCCACGTTTAGAAGCATAGCGGAGGCATTGTTTCGCACGGCCCCGTCGTCGCTCTTACAACACTTATTTGGCGGGGACGCGTTTCGAGGGCAGTTTCTAGCACTTGTTAAAGCAAATTTCAAAACCCTCTACCACTTTTATTCTGGTATACATAAGTGATAAAGGGCGACCGAAGCGAGCGGCAAGGTGACCGGTGGAGCTTCTAGAAAGTCATTTGTTTTATAAAATGAATGATGCGCTTAAAGGCGTATATTTGTTGCAGTGAGGATATTTAGGTAGCGTTTGTTGCTTCATTGCGTAAACCCGTAGAGAACAGAGCCATTAACTTGCACATCTGTAGCGGTAGTATTAGGTGGTTATACATACAAGCCGATTCATCATATCTGCGTTGTCTCCAGCGGGGCAAGCGCCAGCGTGGAAGGTAACTGCCTTCCTCCTATCTTACCATCGGATCCCTCTCTCGCCGCCATCATAGGGGCAGAGGGAGGCAGGAGTGCTCCACCACAGAATCACCACTCGAACAGTGACGCTAACCGCGTTTTCCATATCTTCGAAAATTTCAATTAGATTGTGTGGTTCTCTATTTAAAAAATTTTTTGCTGTCACTTTCAGCATCTGCTGAGCCTCTGCTTTGTGTTGCAAGCGCGTGGCTGCTCGTCTGACATCCCGTGATTGACGAACGACTTCTCAAACTGTGCCCCTTTCATAGCTTCTCTACGTTCTCGAGCAGTTGCTAGTTCAGTTTTGGAACAAACAACTCATGTACAGCTGAACGTGTTGCCGGTTCACCCGTCACGAAGCTGCTCGATGGCTGTGACGTTTTACTGCTGAGCATGAGGTCGAACGGAGTGCGCTAAAGGCGCCTTAACACCAAACTTTGTAAAAGCCTTACACGTTCTTGTTATGAATGTAATAAGCGAATGTCAATTTGGTTTCATACCGGGATGCTCAATATGCCAGGTGCATGTTGGCGTTGAAAGTCGTATACAACTTGCACGGTGCCATGAACAGTATGCAGCATCGGTTACTCTTCGCTTGACATCGCAAAAGCATACGATAGTATTGAACACGGGATATTAGCCACCGGCTGGGGGAACATAACTTCCCAACATATTTACCAGCATGGATTACGCAATGGTTTAGTGGCAGATTATGTTAGTACTTTCAGAACGGCTTTTAATCGGGTACAGATAAACAGTCAGGATGAGTTTCCCAAAGGGCAATGCTATCTGTAGTCTTATTCAATATATTACTGAGCTCTAATTCCATAGCACGAGGACGTGCATATTTGCGTGTCTGCGAATAATACAGCCTTCTTATCGCCTTTCACGAAGGCATAATCTGCTTTGATTGGAATGACCGAAAGTGCTGCGTGCGACGCCTGCGGCAGCGAAGAGAACATAGAACATTTATTGTGTCACTGCGATCTTTTTCAGTCGGAGAGACAAACATTATCGAACGCATTGCGACGACTTGACGATCGGCCGTTGTCCGTGCAGGTGCTCCTTGAAGACCGTCCCCATCGCTCGTCGGCCCACAAAGCTGTCAAGGCACTGTTGTCTTTCTTGAGGGCCACTGGCCTATATGAACGCCTTTGAATTGCTCAGGCCCTCCGCGTGCGTGCGCGAGTTCACTGTGTCCCCCCCCCCCCCCTTCCTCTCTCTATGTCATCTCTCTATTCCCTCTTTCCCGTCCCCCAGTGTAGGGTAGCCAACCAGACGCATTTCTGGTTAACATCCCTGCCTTCGCTCTTTCTCTCCTCCTCCTCCATACCACCGGGAAAGGACATTAAAACACTGCATCAAAGCCTGCAAACATATTTATCTCTTCTAGGACGCTATATTAATACCATTCATTTGTCTTTAGACTTAACAACGGCTCATTGTGCCTTTTCCGCTGAAGGACATATATCTCTTAATTACCAGCTCGATATCAGTCCACTGTGAAGTATCTTGGTGGGAAATATGAAGCTCCTTAAGTTAATGGCGTATGCACATGGATTATATTGCAACAAAAGGTGTTCGGGTGGTGGGTTTATTACGTAGAATTAGCAACAGTCGATCAGGGGTGCGCCGAACCACCTTGTTATAAATCTATCGCATGTATGTACGCCCTGTCCTGGAATTTGGTTGTGTTATACTCTGGGGGCCTGCCTACAAGCTTCGCCACCTTGTTCTTCTGCAGAAGCAGACAGTAAGACAGTGCTTAGGTTTACTAAGAAAATAATGTCTTCTATCTGGATGAAAGGATTTATTCTCTTGTAACTCGGGTTCGAACACTTGCCATGCACAGATTTTTAAGAGCATAGGAATCACCACTAAGACGATAGCAAAAAGTTTTGAGTTCTGGGCCTGGTTTGTTTTCGTTTTGTTTTAATTACATTGACCTCGATTCCAAAACCCTCAAGTTAATTTTGTACAAACTCTTCTCGACAGCTGAACATTCGAGTTACGGAGGTGACTCCCATTTGCTAGGAGGAAAATTCTCTTCAAATGCACTTTTGTGATATTTTCCTAGCAATGCAAAACACTTGTCTGACTGAATGTTAAGTGCTACTTTACAGGATTCCTTTATGCAAATACCAACAAATGAGGTCATAGCGACTGACAGCTGGGAAAATGAAGAAAAGTGTGGTATTGGTATATCTTCTCCTATATTCTTTTGGGCCTTTTCTCTTCGTCTACCAAACTTTGTACCCATCTTTTTTGCAGAATTTTTAGCGGCAGTGTTGGCCCTTCGTAAATTAAGCCCATCAATAGATTCCGTAGTGGTCGTAACTGATTCTTTTTGTGTACTTTGCTCACTGGCATCTAGTGACTCGCCGGTATTGCAAGTGCTTATATCATTAGTAGAGACCGGATTTTAGGCAAATGCCTTTTTTTTGTTCCTTGCGCTCCTATCGCCCCACTTTGATATATGAGCATGAATTAGAGGTTAAGAAGGGCTTTTATAGTGTTTTTATAGTGCCTATAAATGCCTATTTTGGCGTTTGTGCCTAAATGCCTATAAATGCCTATAAATGCCTATTTTTAATATCGGCGCCTATATGAACACTATTTAGCCTGAAGTTTTGCTTTCGAGGGCAGTTAGAGACCGTTATCCATGTTACCGGGCAACATTGACTGTTCAGAACTCTATTGGGTTCAACCTATAGCAATCTAGTTCAACCAACTTTCCGAAAACAACCGCTAGCAGCAGTGAAATGGGACGCGCCGCGGTTGGCGAATGCGAAACCGCGGAGAGCCGTCAGGGGAAAGGAGAGTAAAGAGCAAAAGAAGAAAGAAAAATGTGATGTGCACGCGGCTTTCGTTCTGTTTGTAATTTACTTTTTAATGTGTTCACTGCCGTCGAGCGTTCCTTATCAGCGTAGAAGATCATTCTCGGTGACAAGAGGAACAATTTTGATTCCAAAAATCTGGAGATGGTGGTAGTTTGCTATTGTTTCCACAATCTTCACAGTGATTCTTAGACTACGTTCCGCGTGCTCTCCAAACAGATTTCTTGTTTCCAAACAGAAACGTGCGCCCATCAAATGGGCGGTGGGCGGAAGTGTATTTCGCAGTGTTGGGGCGTTTTTCCTGTAGCAATTCCGATAATGTCATTGTATATGAGAAAATTGCCAGAGTTGTACCTAACAGTCCTTACGTAAGACCATGTTACTTCTTAATAAATTGTAGTCTCTCTTGCATTTATTATTTGTCTGTTTTTGTTATGTCTCAATTAAACTGCGTCAGGCAGGCATAAAGTAGCGATTTTTTTTATCAGTATTCCCAGCTTTCAAGTATTCTTTTTCATGCTTGTTTCACTTTATGCAACGCTTGAGTACAGTGGCCATTGAACATGAATATGAGCAGTGTGCTTGTTGAATTACGCCCAATGATCGTCATTATTCCAGCAGTTTTATGGTACAATTGCACGGCTATGTTCAACTGTTGGCGCCTTTGTGCCATCATAAGCAATAGCAATAACATTTCTTGTTTTCCTGTCGTAGATACAGGTCGGGCACGTCTTCGTTTGAAGTTCTTTGTATTTATGTAAAAATTTATTGTGCCTATATTTACGACGTTGGAGGCCTAAAACGTTGATTTGCCTGCCTATCTTTGGCGCCCAAAACGCGCTTTTTAATGCCTACAGATCGGGTCTCTAATCATTAGTACCTCACGACTTAACTTATATCTGATTGATTTAGGTGCCTGCGCATGCAGGCCTATTTGTAAATGAAACAACAGAGGCATTAAAGAAGGCGTCGATAGATGGCCCAACCATTCGAATTCTCACTTCATCAGCTTTTATCATAGCGGCAAGATTTAGGAGGCTAGTGATGTTGCGAGAATTTTCGGTTTCGTCTGTAACCGGATTTTAACCGCCTGTTGAGCCCCTGTAAAAGCGATCTAGCCAAACAAGAAGACTTGACACGCCCAGGATTTTTCGACATTGCCCCTTCGGCAATCTGTTCAACTTCACCGCAATGTATTAGTGTAACTCAATGGGCGTAATTTTCAAATAATTGTATCTCAGAACATCGGCCGAATTTCAACAACTTTCATTTAGCAACACGTCGAGAGTGTACTCCCTTCTAATAACATACGCATTTTACGGCACTTAGTCGTTACTTCCCGGCTACGTTATAGCAGAGTTTTGTTCCTGGTTAGTTACTGGAGTTGGACGACGTCGAACTCCAGCACGTTAAGAAACGGTTATCTTAAAAGGCAAGCTTTATTAGTCTCGGCTCCACATTTTCGTGTCCGCTTATAACCGCTATCGACTTGCTGCGAGGGCACTCCACATGTGCAGACTGGCCGCGGAATGAAAGCTCAATAAAAAAAAAAAAGTTATGTGTGCGATCGTTTGTTTCGAAACCGATTCTCCGAGCACAGAATCCCGGTGCTCTAACCATTAGGCCAAGGACGCATTCCTAGAATGGTGGCATAAGACACCCTTAAGAATTTCGCTCGTGCAAGCCACAGTTTTCAACGGGCGGCGCGTTAGCCACTCCGCATATCGACAGTTGTGGAAAACCACCACTACAACTTCTGAGGGGGGTATTCTTTGTAAATACGAAATTATTATACGGCCCATGAGGCCATAAATCCGGCATCAACATTCGATGTTACCAAAACCCACGTGACCAAGTGGTGATGCCACGTTTGACATGATGGTGAAACGTGATTACGGCATCCCATCAAACGTCGCGTGATGATACCATCACGTCAAACATTACGTTACGTGATCACGGCATCGTCACGTCACGAGATCGCCTGATGACGGGATCACGTCTAACGTGATGATGACGTCTTCGTCAAGTGATGATGTCACCTGATCACGCCATGTGATCCTCTTGGAGAAGCAGCACACTGTGCGCTTCCCGCTTTTTTTTTTTTTTTTTTTTTGCACTGCCTCCGGGATCGGCCCACATTTTTGCGTGAGGAAAGGTCGCGCACGTGGACAGGAAAAATCCCGACCAACTAGAGGCTAACAGCTACGCTTTAAAAGTGAGCGCATGCACATACTATACCTTACGATGAAGATAGAAGTTTTGGGATGCGTTCTTCGTCCAAGTTCGCTGCGCGTCTGTCATCGTATTGTGGCGCTGTGGCGTCTTTATAGAAGGTCGAACACGTCGTGCCATGTTATTTAAAGCGTTTTGATACTGATTAAACCTCCCCCTTTTTCTGCAAGGTCCACCATGGTAACTGAGGGACGCGTTCATGGCTGCAGTGCATCTCTTTCGAAATGCGCCATTTTGCCTTGCAGGCTCACGAAAGCTTCGCGTGCACCGATTCCCCCAGTGCTTGATATAGTGTTTTATTCCACCCACGTGTGCCAGTACCATCGCAGTACCATTACATCCCAACCATTATATATTAGTGCACTGCATTTCGCACAGTTCATCGTGTTCTTTTAGGGGCGAAGCTCCTTAGGGTCGAGCCTTGTCCGCCGTCGCGCCGTTGTAGCTACGCTAGTACTCGGCGCTCCCGCTAGAGGCGCAGATGTGCTCTCTCTATCTTTCTCTCTCTCTCTCGTCCGTAGCTTGGGGTGCTGCGGTGCACAAGAGCGTTCGTTCTTGACGCGCGCTCTCTTTCTCTCTCGTCCGTAGCTCTGGTTTACCCAAGTGATCCCCCGGGGCTTCGCCCACTCATCATCATTCACGTCGTGGATATGCGGTGATAGTTTTTCTCACGTCGCGTAATTAGCCCCTTTGCCTGATGCATTCTAATGAGTCTATATATCGACAAGCTCTATAGGAAAACACGGCGCATCCTCTATCTGCCTTTTAACTTACCTTTGCATCCGAGAAGAAAAACAACAATATATCAATGCGTGCTTTTTTTATGTGTCGTCAGTAATTAGCTGCCCCTAGCAGCTAAATCCGCTTGCGACGCTTATCGAAAGTAAGTGACGCCGTTCCATAATGCGCCAAGCAGAGTGTATAAAACAATAGTGTACAAACGGCGCCTGTTTCCGCCGAGGGCTAAAAAAGACCGAAAAGTCGTGAAAACTGTAAGCTTCAAAGGAACGCGAAGGGCCGAGTTCACCTATTTATAGTCAGTAAATGCGGGCCGAGCTTTTTGACAAGCACTTTCGACGCCCTTTATCTTGATAAATCGGGTGTCAAATTTCACCCGTTCCAGCTGAGTTCGAAGAACGTGGCCAGAGCATCGGGCCTTAATAGTCTTCCAAAAGAAAGACAGATGGGCGATGTGGTGCAGTCCCCCGGCTCCGGTATCGCAATAGACCTGTCCTGTCGGTTCTCTTCTATCTCGTGCAGAAGCGAGTCAAAAAGTTCACATATTGAGTCCCTCGGCGTCAAACATGAATTTAGCGGATTCGCGCCAGTTGGCAGGGCAGTTAGAAACGACGTCACCGCAGCCGATAATGCAATTTGCGAAGGCCGCAATAAGGCAGCTTAGTGGCCCGCGCGAATATATCACAGATGCCCAGAAATCAGACTGGCGGCGAGAATGTTTATTGCCTCGAAGAGAAGTTATTCGCGTCGCCGAGCTGGAACGCCACATATATGAATGTTACTCTTTTTCTGATGCGCCTAGCACTGCTGCTGCTCCATATCATGATCAATCAATCAATCAGTCAGTCAATCAACCAATCAATAGTAACAATACTAATAATAGTAGTAGTAGCACATGTTTAGAACTAACAAGGGTATGGACGGTAGGTGTACGACATATCGAGTACTGCAAAACGAGGTGAAACGTGCATTCTGAATAATTCAACATGGCGTACTTCATCGCACCAGTTATCTACCTTGAGGGAACTGTGGAAAATGCTAAAAAAAAATGTTGAGTGCTGAGCGTGTGTGTTGGTTGTTTTTCTTTCCTTTTCTTCTTTTTTACTGTATAAGAAGTATAGGAATATCGAGCGCGTTGTATAGCCACGGTACGCCAATTTTTCTTATTTAAGCCGAGAGCGAACTTTGCAAAAGTCACATCACAGACGGGACGAAAATTGGAGATGTACCGCCCCTGGTGACCTGCATTTTAAGCGAGTGGCCTTCAAAAACTGAACGTGGAAGGCCTCCTGCGCATCGCGCCCACCCCTAAATGTTTCCGTCACGCTAATGCGCTTACGATAATGGCACACGCTTTTTCAATGCGAGTGGCTCGAATCGACAAATGTGATGCGCGTAAAAGTGCGCGACGTATTTTGGCTTAATTCGAAGTTGTTGAGAGCGCAGCCACCGGGGTTTACTACAAGGTTGCGTGGCTTCGACTCGTATTTATGGGTTTATATGTGATAATTTTGGCCCATAGGTAAAACTTATGAGAAGCCTCTAATCGCACGTGTAGAAGTGAGAGAAATAAGATGCTTTTAGTGCGAGTATGTAGAGGAAGCGTGTTTACTGCAGTCCAAGTGAGCAGATTTATTACCATGACAAACTTTGATGTGTAGTAGCGGCTCAGTAGAGTCCGTCAGCACAGTAACTTCTCACGTTAGTGTGTTCGCAGTCCATTTTTTACAGCGTCATTGGTCACAAAATGTTCCCTTTTGTATGCAACCTATCCCGGTGGAAACGCTTTATAAGGAGCCACGTGAGGCTACGCTGGACTTGAGTTCAAACAAAACATTTTCTGTAATAGCGCGTCATCGACGTAGATAGTTACTCCCGACGCAAAGCACTAGCACTAGCGCCTTTTTATCAGCCATAAGGAGCGTGGCTAGTACCCTAAGCATGACGTGCATGAGTCAGCAGGGCACGCTTAGTAGAATGTATTAATGGTTGTTTCAAAATGGGACCTTTTTGTTTTTACACTCCCCATTGACGAACGCTAGCACTTGAGTACCACTGCATACTGGCCCTTGCACCCAATGCGTACGGCGTGCAGGGCGCGAAATGATCTTATCGCACTTGGACTTTATACGGAACATCACGGCTATGGCGCCGCCAACGGCGAAAATTCGCCTGGTTCTTCCATTTATTACTATCGCAATAAACAAACAAACCAACAAAAAAGTACATTAGGTGCAGCTATCCACACATCAGTACAAACCTGATAGATAACGCTCTTTTTTATCTATCTTTCTGGTAGGCAGTAGCTTATACTCATTCATATTGGCCCCATCAGGCCCCCATTAGACATTCATGGGCGTGTTGCATAGTTTACAACATGTCCCCCTACTTCACCAACATCCGCATTGGATCAGTGGCCATGGCGTTTTGCTGCTAAGCACAAGTTCGCGGATTTGATTGCCAGCCGTGGTGGCCGTATTTCGATGGGGAAGGAATACAAAAGCTCTCGCGTACTTAGATTTCGGTGCGCGTCAAAGAACTCTAGGTGGTAGAAATTAATGTAGAGCTCCCCAATTTGATGTCTCTTATAACCCACTCTACATTTTCGAGACGTTAAAACCCGCAATTACATTTGCTTAGCACGTACAAGCTAGCTGGCCGAGCGCCGCGCGAAGACTACAGAAACCAAGCTTTGACGCATCAAAATTACACTGACTCAAATTGGACTTTTATTAATGCATCCCTTCTTATGTATAGGGGAGGTCATTTTCTCGACACTTATGATTATATGCTTCTTTGCCTTCATTTCTGTCGGCTAAGTGAAATAGTGGAGTAGGGGTAATTGGTAACGGTAGCTTTCCAAGTTTACTCCAAATATAGACCATTTCATCGAGGGCGCCGCCATTTTTCCGATCACAGCGCCATCTATCTTCTGGCGTATTACGCCGCCATGCTGGTAGGTGGGATCACGCTGAACATGCGTTGAAGACGAGTTGCAAGCTTTCGTGTTTGCCTGAGAGGTCTGAACAAGTTTTTGTGATTGGGAATGTCCTTAGCGTGTCGTTACTAAGCATTGAGCTTCGATATAGCCGCAATATGAAACGGCGCCAGGCCTTAAGGCGCTGCCACAGCTGGGCAAGGGCACCTCGACGACTCGGGAGAGCTGAAAAACGATCAAACTATACTCTCTGCAACAGCAATTTTATTCTCTGAAGTAATGCAGCGTGCGATGCGCGACGTCGGCCAGGCAGCTTGCCGGTGAGATCCGGAAGCACGCGAGAGCCCACGTGAACTAGGGGCGGCCGGCAAACGGTAGGCATGGCTTTGGTTACAAAACGAAAAATAATACACCTTCATTTTCTTCGTCATCACGTAGTGTTTTCATAATACGTCCTCGGCCAAGTTCCACCAGAACTTTGTTTGCCAAGCATGATAATCTTAGAAGACAATTGAACAGCATAATTGTTATGTGCGTGCAAGAAGAAATAATTCACTTCGTCCATTTGACTAGTTTACCGACTCGAAAACGTACCTTCCGCTCATATCCGAGTTTGATCATGGGTGTCGAGTTCGTCGCCGTGCGCTCACCGAAAAAAAAAAAATCTCGAGAACATACACGCGACGAAGATGCTGGCATCAAGTCCTTTCTGTTTATGCTGGCAATCCAAAGCTGACGCTTGTCTGCAACCGCAGCGGCGGAGTCCACCAAGTCGCCACGGCTGAAGATGCAGTACAGGTTCACTTCCCAAAGTAATGTTTGTAGCCGAATACAGCAAATAGTAGCCCGTTAACCCTGAGTCATCTCACATCGCAGCAATCACAGACGTAACACGTTAAAATCTCGCCAACTCGTAATGACACCGCTAGCGTTGCAAGCTACCGCCGGGAGAAACGGCGATCTGCACATACCAGTACGCGGAGGAGAGCGGCGCGGCGCGCTGGTTCGAGGCTACGTTCCTCCTCGCCGATAAAACGGTCTATAGTGCAATTTTTTTTTATCAAGTTCTTGCACCCCTAGGTTTCTCTCCTCTTACGTTCCTTGAATGACGTGGGGATCGCTGCCAGTTCTCAGTAGATAAGACGTCATTGCCCTAACAACCACCATCCTACCAATATAGTGATTGCTTCGTTGCAACAATGCGCATTACGTGGTGGTGCACGCTTTCCAGGAGAAAAACACGATTCTTGTCGTTCGTTGGGCACTTTGAGCGAGACAAAACTGGTGACAGGCAGTGTCGCTCTCTTCGCTCCCCTAACAACCTAAGGCGTCCTACTCGCGATAGACACCGACGAGATAATTATCGATAGAAGTGGCACTCAACGTCCTCGACTTTGGAAGCTTCGTGAGCCTCAAGATGTGATGACAAGAGGTAGTCGATTTATCTAGCTAGTACGAGTGCGTATTCCGTGACGAAAAAGTTACGCGACTGCCTGGTTATAGCAATTTTCTCCTTCTGATTTGCGTATCACCGCGCGAGAGGTACTTTCATGGCCAAAATTAGCAAGCATGCATGGGGTAGGACAGCGGCTTATGTCGGTTTGGCGTTTCAGAGGGTTTCTAGTTATTCAAGAGGGCATCGCTGTGCATCTCTTTGCAGAGTTCAACGGGTGGTTCGCGCCCGCTTCTTTCGCCTTTTCCTCACCGCAGATTGCCCGTACACTGTCGAGTACACGTTTTATTGATCTCGCGTTGTCCTTCAACCGGGGTCACACCTGATAAATCTACACCCTACGCTCAAAGAAGCGCCTTCTTCATTACGCTTCGCATTAATAGTAGCTTCCAAAAAGCCCTATTGGGCTCGCTGCCTTGCAAGGCGCCTTCGTTCCTTCCTGCCTTTATCGAGCCGTGCGGAGTTTTATGTCGGTTTACCGATTTTTTCGCGTTTGCCCTCGTGGAAGGTATCCTGCATGAGTTTCGGAAGCAAAAGATTGCTCGACAATCAGTGAATAATGCGAAAGTCCCGATTATCTCCTGCGTGCACAACGTGTCAAACAGGGTGAAAAACGCCGCCTGGCATGCGAATGGCTTATTCAGCAAAAACAAGACCTGGTTCTCTATGCAAGCGAGCGAACACCTTTTTCTTTGAGACAGGACCTGTGACAAACGACATGCCAGGTGCCTTCTCCCCAACAAGTCCGAACTCGTGTACGAGATTCCTCCGTGTTACGATAGCTTCTACATAGACAATAGAGAGAGAGAGAGAGAAGAGAAGCAAAGGAAGGGAAGTTGACATAGTGCCATGCCGGATTGGCTTCCCTACACTTTGGTAAGAGAAAAGGGGGGGGAAAATAGACAAGAAAATAAAGAAACATGCAGTCAGTGTGAACACACTCGCAGAGGAACGTTCACTGACAGTCACGCAGTCCATTCGCTTTCACAATAGGGCTCTCGCAGCTTTGTGCACGCAGGAGTGCTTCTGTCAAAGTCCCAGGACTTCCTCTTCCGAGATCTGTCTGTTATTAGGCGGCTAAGACTAGCTCGCAGAGCACGTCATTGAGCGGCGAAAGAGGGGCCGTGGTACAGATGGTGCTCTACTGTTTCGTCACAGCCACGATAATGATATGCGGCGCTCTCGGTCGCTTTGATGAGGAATGAACAGGCATTCGTTAATGCTTATCGGAAGGCATTCATCGAACGAAAATGTTGTAATTATCACCTCCTGTGCGAACAACATATTGCCCGCCTGCTTGCCCACCCCGCTTGCCCGACACCTTGCCCAAAATACAAGCATGTGTCCACCCCGTTTTGTTGGCTGTCGACGTCTGAACATTATTTGAGCTTGCATGCTATACAAAGTAGACTAGCGGGGACAATAGACTATAGACGTATCAGGAGGCCCACTAACGTTTCGTTATCCACGTGATGCCGCCGCCTTAGTATACGCCATTTTCCCGCTAAAATAAACAGTGGCTTGTCTCTTTTATCTCTGCCTCTCGCCGTCTGTCTAAGTTTATTTGCAACTGCAGTGCACAGCCTTACGCTGTGCTCACTGGCATGCTTTTCTGGACACATGTAACACTGGATGCCAAGAGCAGAAACAGCATGAATACACACTCACCCACACGCAGCCGATGAAGATCGATGGATCGTTAAAACATTTCTTTTACGACTACTCTTGCATAGAAATCGCCCGACTAATTTTCGTTCTCAAAATTCAACAAATGGCACTCGAAAGCGCCTCGTGGAGCTTGGGACAGCCAGTCCGTCCAAAGCATCTGCCCAGCTTTACATGTAACATGTCCGAATGTGTGTCTTCTTGCGTAACACGTCACTCGTCTTCCTTTGCAACACTTGTTACTTAAGATGTCATTCGAGAGAATCTTTTTCGCCCCGTCCCTTCTTCACTTTCGGGCAATGGTTCCTTTGCATATACGGATAGCGGTACGCCGCAGTGTACTCTCGACTGCGGCAGCGACGTAACAAGTTCAAAAATGCCGACGTTTGTAAATGTCAAGCAGAACTCTGAAACAGGCAGGCCGAACAAACATATGAGTCACCTTGCTATAAAAGTCCTTGAATAGAGTGCGACGGCCGCCCAGATAAAAGCTGTCACATGACCCCCCCCCCCCCCCCCAAACCGCTCAAGATAAATGTCTCCCTAGTTACTCTCGTCGCTATCAAATGTGTCTTCCCATGGTTTTCAGGAGAACAGAAAAAAGAATGAAAAAAAGAAACCATTCCATAGCACAAAATAAAATAGTACCGCTACACCGCTTACGTATTTCGTTTTATTTTGAGCTCGAATTGAGTTTATTATTTGCCGCAGATGTCTTCTCCGGTTCCAACTCTCGGAAAATTCATTGCTAGCCGCTGCCTAAATCCTTGGTAAATTCGCTTTTTGGGGTTCCGGTCTTTTAAGACGTAAGTCGTAAGCAACCGCATTGGTTGAATTCTTTCTTTCTTTCCTTCTTTCTTTCTTTCTTTCCTTCTTTCTTTCTTTTTTCTTTATTTTTTCGTGATGATTAAAGGGTTTTGTAGAAGTCATTTTTTTAATCGTTGGAACTCTTCCAAGAACGTTACTGCTAGAACTTCTCCCTTCGTCCAAGGAAGTAAACATAGTAAGATATCAGCTGGGGAAAAGGATATACCGGCCTGAGGTGGAGGTGGGTGACGCAGCAGTATTTATGACGAAGCGAATGAAAGAAATGTTGAAAAATGAAAAGAAACGAGAACAAAAAACAAAAACAACATTTTCGTGACGAGGCCAAGTTTTCATCTTCATGGTTGCTTCAGTTCTACTAAAGACAGCAACTTCATCGTAGTAAAAACTACAACAATATTTGCCACCGCCGAATCTGCCGCAAAAAATCTTCGGCCAGAATTCCTTTACTGCAATCAGCTTCTTTCAGAGGCGAGGAGCGCAGTTTATGGTTTCTCGCTACTCCGGCTGGCGTTACGAGAACGTCGTCATTTAGCGGATGTCTAATTCCCAGAAACTCCGTGTTTTTTTTTTTTTGCATTGTTTTGATTTCTTTTTTCGGCGATCTCGGCTACACACTCCGACACACCTTAGTGATTTCGCGTTCGCCTGCAGAGGTCGCTCACCTATACTTAGTAGGTGCTCTGTAGACTAGCTGTAGCTGTGCATGACAGCTTAACAAATGAAGCAATCTCAGGAGCCGTGGGGAAGTCAGGATTGGAAGCGCGAGACTTCAGGCATATTAAGAAGCGAAGGTTGGCGAAAGTTTTCAGGTGCCGGTACCATAGCCCCGAGTTCACTTTGAAGCGTAATTATAGTAGTTATTAAATGTTACGTTCGTATACACACTCAAATAGACAATAACTTCTTTGCATGTTTATTTTAGCCAATGAATCATAATATTGGTTTCTCGCGTCGCGTTTAATCAGCACCATTTTGAAGGTCAGCTAGGAGGGGCCCAAATCGACAAACATTGCGTGGGTGTCACATCTGGGCCTTTAATGCAAGATAATACTTGTTTCAGCGGCATATAAGCACTTCAGTGGTCGCGTTTCTGCGCGACCAGCGTCCCGTCAACATCTCATCGGTGTTGGCTTCGCCGCCCACGAGCCTGCCGCTAATCTAGGGAGCCTCAGCTCACCATCGTGGGCCCTGCCGGGGGACCTGCGACGTTCGAATGGTGTGACAACTTCCCTATACCATTTCGCTGTCCTTTATGTATGAGTTGCTCGGATTGTCATACATTTCCGAAGATTGTGTCTACGTCAAGCAATTTTTGCGTGAAACGAGCGTGTGTGTCGCAACCAGGGCCGGTATTTTCTGGCGATGCCTTTAAAGTAATAATGCCTTTTCGCGCTTATCGCGCTTTGTCAGTGGTCAGAGAGACGGTCCGCTCGCGTTATCAACGGGATCAGCCGGCCGTGAGCGGTGGATGATAAGACTAGCGTAAAATAAGTCATAAGGCATCGCTACAAAATCGCGGCCCAGGGGTGCTATAACGTAAAATGATTCCAAACTGTTTTGATTCCAATTTCTGCAATCAGCCTCCACGATTGGTCAAAACATTTTCGGGCCACTCCCAACTTCGCCTGTCTGTCACGCGACGTCACGAAAACCACGCTAGCTCCCTATCTGATATAACGTGTACACACTGATTCTGCATGATTAACCCGCACAAAATAAAATAATCATTCCTGATTCGACGCCTTTTCACCATTAGCCCTCTGCTATATGTTCTCTGCCAATGTTTTCTGACTACGCCCACTTCGCCTGTATCTCACGCGACCTCCCAAAACCGCGAAACCTCACCACCTCAAAGTGAAGAGTATGCGAAAAAAATGCATTATTATACCAAACAAAACTAGAAAATTTTCTAAATGGCCAAAGACTGCCCCGTTCCGAAAAGAATAGAAGATGGTTGCCCGCCGATCGCTCAGGCCCTCGCTACTCGCACCTGCCGGTGAGTGCGTATTTATTTGCGCATGATAAACCTTTTTGCGTGGCAGTAAAACGTTATCGAGCCCTTTCGGCATGCATACGACATCGCTCTGCCAACTCTTCCTTGCTGAGGATCCGTTTTAGCGGCATTCTTATGCTTCCGTCGCACGCCCGCCGCGATTTTATACCAGCCACCGCAAGCTAAGTAAGGAGAAGGGGACCAATAGGAGAAGCCGGCACCACCCTTTGGTGCCGTCTTCATCATCCAATCACAGCTTCATGCGGTTATCTATTTTCACTGTGCCGGCTCGGCCCCATCGATACCCTCTCCACTATAGCGTGCTCCTCGCCTCTTGTCAGCCAATTAGATAAGAAAAACCGCAGGGTGTAGACAATGTTATTGGTTTTGAAAGCGAACAAACGTGACCTCCTATAAACGAGGAGAGTGTTTGATTGGGTTGTTCAGACAACGCTGCGGGTCACCGCCCGATGCTTGCGTCGGTGCTTACGTAAATTTGACGTCAGAAGTTTGGAATCATTTTACGTTATAGCGCTCCAGAGGTGGGCAAATCTTTAATTTTCCTCCCTCACCCTCACGACGCAAGCCACGTTATCACCTCACCCTAAAGCTGAAAAATTTGCCCACCCTCACGTCGAAAAGGCTACCATTCTTCTCTCACCTTTGGTTTGCTACAATTGCAAATTAACCATTTACTCATTCTTTGAGCTTAGGTTGCCTGCCGTGCCATTCCGATCGTCGAAGCATTCCACATTGCTTTGCTAGCTATCAGGGGCTTTGACTAAACCTAAAGATAAAGCCGTCCAGACGGCTCGCGAAGCGACCACCGTACCTATCGCCTTTTTCTTCCTGTTGTTCCTAGCAGAAAGGGTACTTTTTAACGTGACCTGCGCGGTAGCTTAGCAGCTATGCTGTTGGCGCTGCTAAGCACGAGGTCCTGGGATCAAATCCCGGCCGCGATGGCCGCACTTCGATGGTGGCGAAATGCTCAAACGACCGTGCATTGTGGGCACATTAATTATCCCCCATAGTGGTCAAAATTAATCTGGAGTCCCTCATTACGGCGTGCCTCGCAATCAAATCGTGGTTTTGGCACGCCAAGCCCAAGAATTCAATTCAACATTTTAACGTGGGGGTCATACGGCGAAACATGACACAGCCCGATATTTCTACAATCGACTGGGTGAGTTGCCTATATTAATTAGTAGCTGCATGCATGCGTAATTCACAAAGTCCTTGCAACACCCTTGAACAGTCACGTTTCATCACCATGTGCACTGGAGAAAACACATCGTGTACTGCACCATGTAGGGATCGTACTGAGATTCTCGTTTACTGAGATGGGGATAGCTTGCTTAAGGCAAGCAGTCCTGAAATCATGCTGTATCTAATCACACTCGCTGCCCATGAGGCGAGTGTGCTGTTCGGCGTGAATAAGAATACGCTAACTACTAGTTTTATACTGTAGGACTTACCGTCAAGTTTGCGGCACTATAGCTACTACTTCTACGGCCTTGCTCACTATAGTATTTTTCGGCTGCTCAGGCAACGGCGAATAACGTGCGTGCTCGAACATTCAGGAATCCGAGTAAATACAGCATGCAGATCATCGCCCAGAACTCCCAACGGCTTGCAGCCTGCGATTCCCACTTCTACTTGCGCATTCAGGCATATTTTAAGATCAACTTACGAGATTCACTCACATAAGCATGGATGAAAAAAAACGCGAACAGGCGCTATCTTGACAGGCTGGACGGGCGACTGTGAAAGACCACCAGCTCGTGAAGTTAGATTAGCTCATTCGTGAACTAGACTACTAAAAATTGCTAAAACTATTTATTGAATATACATTTCCGCGGTATGTCTCAATATGACCCAAAAACATCATCCGTTAGCAATTTTTTTTATAAGACTGAAATTTCAATCATGCTATGGCAGTAGGAGCTCGAGCATGTTTCCCTCCTTGATTTTGTAAAACTGGTTCAGGTGGTACTCCCGGTACATGGGCGTTTGAACCACTTTATCGACCTTCAAAGCTATTTATGACTTATGTACGGTCTTAAATAGAGTCCCGCGCACTGTGGTGAACAATCAGCAAGCAAAACATTCTTGAAGGTTCTTCAAGGCGTGGGCTTGGTCTCGTTAGTGAATGGTCTACATCCTACGTGCAGCTTTCTCATCCACCCCAGTACAGCCTCCTTTCTGTTTCATGACCGCACTGTGAGAGATAACGCAGAGGAGAAATTGTGCACAGGTCACGTCTTTCCATGCACAGGAAGCTCATCACACAGCCGGATACTTGGAAAGTGACTGGCAGTCTTCTTAAGCTGAGCTGGTATCGTAGCTGTATAAACCGATCATAAGAATACTGCGAATTGATGCGCACTGTCACTGCACAACGCTTCAGAGAGCATAAGGGTTATTAAAACGTATGCAGAGTGTTTATTTCACTTCTAGAAACCTCGCAGAGCCCATCATTCCGGAGATGTGCTGTACATGTTCATTGTGTATGTGATGTTTGGTGATAGTGCGATGCGTGACGCTTCGGTTTGTCCAGTCCAGCAGTCTCTACGTTCTTCTTTTTTACAGCGAAGCTGCATATGGCTAGTTTCCAGCGGATCGATGTCCGTAGACCAAAAACCGTGGGCCGATCCCTAAGATAGTGTAATACCGGGTCAACCCGCGACGAAGTTAAAGCAGGCTTCAAGCACTCCGCCAACATCCAAAAATAAGTTTCATATCTTGGGTCCAAATACAACCCGTATCAGATATTAAGCTGATAGGAAGAGATACTACACTTTGACTCGCGTCGGCCATGTCTACGTTCGCACCATACACGTGTACGCCATCCTGCGTATTCAAACTAGTGCCTACCACTCTGAGTGTCTTCTGTCTCCTGACGTCATGCTCTACGTAGGCTCCTTTCCTCAGTTCTGCTCTGACTGGGAAATGGGTAGGCCGCGTGTTGTACGGTCTGAAGAAGCACACAGCGTGCCTACCAAGAACGACGGCGTGAACAGAAAATTGAATGGGTGCGGCAGCGGCGGAAGGAGACCACCGACGATCAGCGGGCCGCGGACGCCAAACGTAAGCGTGCTGCCCGCCAGGACTGCGAGGCGGAAAGAAATGCTAACCGCCCATGTGGCCCCGATCCCGCAAACTTGGAGCGTTTCACCGAAGCAACGATCAATCACCACATACACAGCTTCGCTGGTCATCCACCTTCACAGAGTGGAATGGTACTGAATTTTTTTAACAGCGAGGCTGTTTAAGCCAGTCGTAATTTGTGGTGCGTGCCAACTTTCGCGGAGGCAGCGCATCCGCCACGCTGAATGGCTGCGGCGCTCGAGACTACCCCGTCAGGTGACCCTGACGTCACGAAAACGGCGCGAAACTTGCTTTCGCGCGCCTTTAGTTTCTCCCGCTCGCCATGAGCAGTCCAAGTGGTGGTCGCCCTGCCGCTCCGAACGTGTGTTTCCCAAGTTTTTCCATCCTTTCGTAGGAATCTGAGATTCGTTCTCCCTGAAAATGCCTTGCTGCTGCGCGTTTCAATGCAGCAGCAGGCCAGAGAAAGGGCAAGCCTTATTTTATATCCCCCGAGGTGAACGGAATGTCGTGCGTCGGAAGCAGTGGCTCCATAACATCGGAGAAGGGATTTCGCCCCTTCTCCCGATTTCGCGAGGTGAATGTTGCAGCTTTCCTCATATTTGTGGATGAAGTTGTATGGGGATTTTAATGCTCTTCGCATAGCCGGACTCTTTGTTCAGTTTAATACAGAGCACCGATAACTGTGCATATAGTTTTTTTAAAGTGAGTCGGCTGAAATTTTCGTTGACTCTTCGAGCCTTGACAAAGCTTTTTGTGTTTTCGCGCGTGCGTTAGTTTTCAAATGTATGTAATTTGTGAGTTAATGCCTGTAACTCATATTTTGTAGTTGTGTGCGTGTGTGTTTGTGTATGTGCGTGCTTGTGTGCGTGTATGTGTGTGCATGTATGTGTGCGCGCGCGTGTGTGTGTGCGTGTGATCCTTGCACCTGATACTTGTGAAGCCAAGGAACTATTTTACTCTTATTGCGTGCTTATTGTATCTTTGCAAGGTTTCAATACTGCGAGCATTTTTTTCTTTATGTACTTTATGTTGCGAAGGCATGAACCGCAATATATAGGTAGATACGTGGTATATGTATTATTAGCGCATACTCATTAAGTACAAGCCAGCTGGTAAACTTGACATCTTGAAGTCTCATCAAGTGCCCTTCATAAGCCAGCCTTGAGAGAACTTAGGTACAGAGGTGGAATGTAATTTCTCGTCGTTTCATAGTATACAGCGATGTTGGCTGTTTGTATTTCGCACAGCCAAAGGTGGCGTCACAACCTTCTCTGAGCCTTTTAAGAGCGTCTCGTAATATTGCATGCACCCAATACACGTTGCCAAGTGGCGACCAGCTACTGCTTGGCCGCGCCCGAACTATGGCACGACCCGGAAAGGTCAGGACAGAGGGGAGACATTGATTCTAATGCGGTGCGCCACATCAGCGCCGCGCCGGCCCGGTGAGGGGGAGAAATCCGAGGAGAATTGAGGAGGAAAGCGCGCGCGGTACTTTCTAACTCCTCACCAGCACTCTGCCTTCCAGACCCCCGCCTCTCTTCTTTCCGCGGCGCGCTAAGCCAGGACAAAAAAAAAAAAAAAAAAAAAAAAAAAAAAAAAAAAAACGAGAGCTTGCACTAGGCCGCGCAAAGGTCAATACATAGCGAAGCTGGCCGATTGATATCGAGCGGCTAGCCTCCAACGCATTCGGCGTCGGCAAGCAGCAGCGTTCTTGGCACTGTGCCAACCTTGGATAGCATGCCTGTGTTTGTGGCATTCCAGGAACGCTGTCGCTCGTAGGCGCCGACGCGTCCAGCGCTAGTCAAGCGAAATGTCGCCAACGCGTTCGGCGTCGACAAGCGACAGCGTTCTTGGCACTGTACCAAACTTGGTTAGCCTGCCTGCGTTTGTGGCATGCTAGGAGCGCTGCCGCTCGTAGGCGCCAAAGTGTCCAGCGCTAGCCACGCGAAATGTCGCAAAAGGGAAGGTACCTCCGAAAATGATCGCTCGAGAATACCTTCCTATATACATGCGTAGTTAAGTTAAACCAAGTTAAGACCTAGCAGCAACCAAGGTAATACCTAGCAGTAGCAGCCAGTAAGTTTCGCTGTGCCTAAGCTTTGCACGACCGAGTGCAAACTTGCCCGTTTTTTTTAAATCTCGCGCAGTGGCCTAATTGAGCTCGTTTAATTTAAAGAAATCCCGTTGACAGCGCCACGCGACGGCATTCGCGAGAGCTGAGCCGTCCCTTTTAGAGATGGTAGGGAGGTCAGTTGCGGTGAGTTAACGTGCGCCGCTCCAGAAGCGAAATCCACATGCAGATTGCCCGCGATGGCCCAGTTAGCAGTAAACCAGTGAAGCGAAATGTTGGGGTGCAGACTACGTGTCTCAGTGTATGTACGGCTGATGCCTCGAACAAGTTCATCTTTTGTTTGGGATGACTTCTGAAGAAGACCCATCTACTTGCTGGCTGGTTCAAAACATAAGTGAACGTTGTACGCAGTGCAGTCAGCTCTGTGCTGATGGTAGACTTTCTATGGTTGAGCCTCGCCAAAATTGCTTTACTAGTAGATGAAACACAGACGCTTATCGAAGAAAAATTGGATGTTACCCAGCCATCGGTATAAATGTGGCACCGATATTGATAACATCGTAAGATAAGCTCAAGCGCAAAGTAATTTAGAGCTGGCAAGGGCGTATTGCTTTGCTTTTTATATCTGGCAGTCTTGCAATGATCATCGAAGTAAAGCACTTCCAGAGTGGCAGAAAAGACGCTGAAAGGTTCTCATAGTGAGGATCTAGCAGGTATTGTACAGCAGAAATACAAGTGACTGTAACCGAGGGAGGAACAGGCGCTCTTGCGACACACTGAATACGACCATGTGGCAACTCAGGCTTGTATTTGCACAAGTTGGAGCGAAGTTCATCTGTTTTCTATCAGCGTGCCTATAGTTGAGAAGTTCCGAGGGAGTCGCAGGCAAATCTACAATACATAGGATTGCGAGTCTCCAGAGATGTTTTATATTTCCTTGCGATAGACCCTGCTGAGCGGGCACATCTTACCCAAAGGGGCCTTCTCAAATGTCGAGCGTCTTTTATCTCGACTGTCACAAACTTAACGCATAGATCGCACCTTTGATGCGCTCATACGTGCGCATTAACACCCCGGAGGCGTCTAGGGAACACTTGCTCATTGAGTGTCCGCAATACGAGCGCCAGCGAGAGACCTTGTGCAGCCGCTTGAACCGGCTGGATAGACGTTGTAGCGCCACCGCTGGAGCGGTGATGAAGAAGACGAAGCGGGCCAGGCGCGCGGTGAATAGGGATAGCCATCTTGTCTATTGCTCAGCCGTTGATCTTCGCGCCCGCATCCACGGCCAGGCCGGCTCCCGTTGTCATCTCATCGCCCCTCAGGCACCCCAGCGTTCCTTGTCTGTGAAGGTTTTTTGTCCCTGGTCGTGCACACACAAGCAAAGACATACTGTTACAC
The DNA here is from genome assembly GCF_013339745.2 of Dermacentor silvarum. Lineage (NCBI taxonomy): Eukaryota > Metazoa > Arthropoda > Arachnida > Ixodida > Ixodidae > Dermacentor > Dermacentor silvarum. The sequence goes on from NC_051154.1 coordinate 25,395,909, forward strand.
ATCTCTGTGACTCTCTTATAGTGACCTTATGCGGTGTCTCGAAAGCAACCCAACGTGAATGTGCTGAATATAACGGACTTCATGCATGTTTCTGTGAACTTCCCCTATTATTTCGTGTTTTATGTATGTGATAATAATATGCATAAGGACGAAGTAAGCAGGAGAAAGCTGGACGATTGGTGGACAAGGGTGACAGAAAAGACCGTTCAGTACAAAAGGGCCCCCTCTCCCCCCGAATGTAGGAAACATATATTTACTTCTACGGCTAGGTGACACCTGACGACAGCCCCATTGAAAGGCAGCTTTTAAATTGCTGCAAGTCTAAACCTGTTTAAAGTAACCCACAGATTGTACTTCGCACAAAAAAAGTTATCGTCGAGATGGGTGCTAGCCGAACTCTCCACTTAGTGGCCATAAAACAAGCACAAAGCTGAAACACGCTTAGTTCCCGCCACTGATTCCGATAATATTAAAAGGGAGCGTGAAACTAATTAGGAAGCTCAGGAAGGCCAATAACCTCGAAAAGTGAAATCAAACCAGATTCGCGCCTGGGCCAGCTTTTGGGTTTAATGATTTTGTGGTAAGTCAAAAAGCAAAGGTGGCAGATATCGTTTCAATTACGCCCAAGGAAAACAAAGGGATATTGCAGGGGAGCCGCGTATGGGCTTCGCCAGTGATATCATCGGAACCCGGGCATCGTTGATTAATTTCTTGAAAATGGAGCTGGCGCTCGGCAATGCTATGGAAAGCGCGCCAAGTTTCCCAGATAACACTTTCATTATCGAGAAAGAAACTTGTCTGTGAAATTTTGCTGCATCGCGACTATAGCCTTCAATCGAAATCCCCGTGATCAGAATGCCATGAAATGCAATACAGAAGCCGAGGATATTTTATGCAACGGGCGATCAGAAAACACGAGAAACCCAAAATAATGTGTTCTGCCGACCATGTGATTTTGACGGACAAAAGCAAGGAAGCGCCGATATTTTGAGTGGCCAACATCACTTGCTAAACAAAGGCCAGTGCACTTGATGATACATTCCATTTTTTAAGCGTTTGAGTCCCTTTTAGTTAATGTGAACACAAAAATCACTGTTATTTCATATTTTATATAACTGATGGAGGCAAAAGACGTAACGCAACCGAAACAGGACAAAATGACACAGACTACACACACTTTTGTCCTGTTTCGAGTGCGCTACACCTTTTGCCTCCATCATGCTATACCAATAAGCCCAACGTGTAAGTTAGGACGGCTTTATATAATTGCTGTGCTGCACTCGGTGTGCGTGTGTGTATGTCTGCGTGTGCGTGTGTGTCTGTGGGCATGTGCGTGTGTATGCGCATGTGCATGCGCGTTTGTGTGGGCGTGTGTTTGCGTGTGTGTGTCTGGTGGCGTGTACGTGTGCGTTCGTGTGTGCGTGTGTGTGTGGGCGTGGGTGTCTGTGGGCGTGCGTGCGTGTGCGTGTGTGCGTGTGTTTGTGTGGGCGTGTGTTTGTGTGTGCGTGTGTGTGTCTGTGGGCGTGTGTGCGTGTGTGTTTATGCGTGTGTGTCTGGGCGTGCGTACGTGCTTGCGTGCGTGCTTGCGTGACCCATGGCGTAAATCAGCATGGCGTGGATAATCGGAAATCGTCGTGTCCTAGTGGTGTAAGTCATATATCAATTTCTTTTTGTTTTAGACCTGTAATGTGCCCCTCTGTGTCGTTCGTGTTTTTTTTTTTTTCGCGTTCTTATGCGCCTGTCAGCTGAACAAATGGGTAAATGCAATGATTGATGATGGTATGTCGGAGCGCGCTATACAATGGAGCGGATAGGAACACAAAGAAAACTCGCAGCTAGATGGTCGTTATCGGTGGCAGTTGTTCGATATATACATATACATGTATAGAAACAAGCAACCCTAATATACTTATATGTGGATTCAGCTGTCCGCTTTTTTTGTGTGTGTACGGTTTGTGTGTTTGTTCTTTCTCGTAACCGTGATTCCGAGTAAACACACGTATTAGGCGTAATCTCTCACTTTGGCAAGTGCGTAAAACGGGGAGATTCTATTTCTAACACCATGTTTGAAGCACAAATGCTAATCGTACCGGGACAAGATTCTCTCTTGAGAAAAACACTGTCTCGTTTTAAGCGTAACAAAGACGGTGGTGACGAAGGCATAAGATCGCGCGCAAGGTATGGCAAATTCAGACCATCGAAACCCGGCATAAATGCAGCAGCCACCAAATGGCACCTCCAGAAGCATCTCGGTGTAAGGAGAAAACGTTTAGTACTGTGAAAAGTTTACCTCTTGTTTATTACTTCTTTACTCATTCGTACTAAATAAGAAAGTTCACTGAACTACACATTCAGTATGTGGTACCTCTTTCAAGATCGAGAGGGAATGCAAATAAGGATCATTTTTACATGATACGAAGTGCAGCGCGACTGGAAGAGGACCGAAAAAGAAAACTACATACACACAGCGCTGTTCTTGTGCTGTTTTCTTTCTCTGTCCTCATCCAGTCACGCTGAACTTTCTGGCATGAATGCTAACAAACTAGCCCACCAACGTGTTTTAGTCATCGATGCATTTTTTTTTCAGAGACAAGGTCTTTTTAGCTGACTTCAAACGGGTTTGGTACATCTGGGATGTGGCTATATATCTTGTAATATCTTAACAGAAGGGACAATTAAGTTACTTTTGAGTGTCCTACGAACCTTAAAAAGGTATCAAAATTTAGAAGCAAGAATTAGTCGTCGAGCAGGCAAATAACGGTACGGTCGTAAACAGCGCCAATATAGTCGAAAATTAACTCCGTTGCATTATATCCCTGCAAAAGGTGCACCGCCGTAGATATAGGCATATTGAGACAAAGCCGCCGTACGGCACACTTTGGAGAAAGGGTGCGAGTTCACTTGGACTAAGCAGGGCTCGCGCGAGGCAATGGTGTCTGGAAGGCGGCTACCGCGGGGCCCGAAAGAAGCTAGAATTAGTCTCAGAGTAGCTAAAATTAATTGTGCAGGCGTAATTAGCGCCAGCATCGTCAAGATTATAGGCATGTCACCATAGACTGTACTATCTCCGGCATCGGCCTACCTGGCCTCTTGGTCAAAAAAGTGTCGACGCTAAAGACAAGGTCGAGGTAAATGCTCTTGGAGTACGATACGAATAAGACACACAGTGAGTAAATAACGAACATCAGAGAGAGACAAAATGGAGAGATATAATCAAGATTTAATGATCGAATCATTTGAACCACCATGTACGCCGAACTTGTCTTCTTTAGCGTCGACACTTGGTTGACTCTTTCTTTCGTTCTCTCTTTTTTGCGCCAGTGTAGACTTTCATTCCCGTCATCTGATCCTTCTCCGGCGACGATCTCCTTGATACAGGCGGTCGCCCGTCAGGAGTTGTCAAACATCGGCCTGCACTCCGTTCGACCCGTACGCTCGGAACCTCTTCATCCACGCACGTTCCCTCCTCGCTCCTCTTACTCCTCTTAAGACAGCGCAACCCGTCCGGATGGCGCACTGTGGACGACAAGCCGATTTGTTTTCACTGGTGCCGCATTGAGCGTATCAGTCGCCACTGCCGCAGCCGCTGGCCTTCTCTGACACGCTTTTCTTCGGACTACCACCCTCGTCCCTCGAGTTCGTCCTTCTCATTCGCTCCTTCTATGCCGGACCCATCATCTGAGCTTGCGACACCTCTGCCACGACCCCGCTACTCCGGTTCACCTTCTCCCTCCCGCCATCAATCTCGTTCTCCCCCGTCACACCGTGCTCCTTCTCCGACCTATTTGCAGCACCACCGACCGGAAAACTAGACAGTGCAGCTTCTGATGGTGGAGCTGTATGGACGACATCGGCATGAAATCCTTGCAAAACCTTACCCACGAACCAGAATCTTTTATTCGTTCTTGTCGACAATGTTCCTGTGTGCACATTGATTGACACCGCGGCGCATGTGTCTATTATGAGTGCTACTCTTCGCCGTCGGTTCAAGAAAGTTCTGACGCCTGCCCGAACCGAGCTGTACGAGTCGCCGACGGAGGGACTGGCATGAGCTCTGACTGACTCACCGTTGCTCAGAGACACACCGTCGTTCTCTTCACCGTCATCGAGCATTACCCTCACGAACTCATTCTCGGTCTGGAGTTTCTCGCCACTCATTCTGCCCTTATTGACTGTTCGGCCGGCTCACTTCGCCTTGACTTGCCTCTTCTTGCCGACCCTGTGGAGCCGCCTCAAAGCAGTTTAAGCTGCATCGATTTTATTCGCCTACCACCTAAATCTGTGACACATGTTGACTTGCTTTCCACACCAGCTGTACCTGACGGCAATTACATGATCGCAGCAATTCCGGCCGTTATATTTACACACGGTGTTACCGTTTCGCAAACTGTGCTGACAATTACTGTCAACCGCACCTGCCTTCCCCTTGTCAATTTCGCGCTAACCGCGCAAGTCCTGCCACAAGGGATCTCATTGGCTGTAATTAGCGCTCTGCAGGATGATCAGGTCGAGCCCTTCACGGTCGAAGATTGTTGCAGTTCAGCCCATACCGAGACCTCATCCCCCTGTGGGGGCACCGACATTTAGAAGATTGTTTCCCCTGAATTAAACCTGCTCAAGCTGAAGCCTTCTGTCGTGTTCTTGAAGGCTATCGCGACATTTTTTACTTTGACAATCGACCCTTAGGTCAAACGTCCGTCGTGACCCATCGCATAAATACTGGGGATGCTAACCCTCACCGACGTCCTTATCGTGTTTCTGCGTCGTAACGAGCAGTTATCCAACACGAAGCACAAAAGATGCTTGACAAGGACATTATCGAGCCTTCCTGTAGTTAATGGGCTTCTCTCGTCGTCCTTGTCAAAAAGAAGAATGGAACGTGGCGCTTTTGTGTAGATTATCGCCACCTGAACAAAATCACTAAAAAGGACGTTTACCCTTTGCCACGTATTGATGTTGCTCTCGACTGCCTGTATGGTGCCACCTATTTTTCTTCTATCGAACTGCGGTCCGGCTATTGGCAGTCCGGCAGTTAAACGATGTTATGCACAGTCGTGCGTGCAGCACGACTTCCCCATGTGGAGGGTGGTTTGCAGTTCAGCAAGGCTGTCATCATCCTCGACTAATCACGATGGACAAGTTCTGGAGAGAACAAGAGCCCCGCCGAGTGCTCTACTTTAACGTTAGGCACTCGTCAAGCACCAGATGCACGTGCGGCGTCGTGGGGGTTACGTGAACCGGCAACAATGCGCGCTAGTGGTGCATCGCATTGACGATACACAGCCAATACACCAAGGCACCTCACTTCTTGAATAGGTTATGCTCCAGCGTTTCTCGCGTTTATACACGACGTTCAGCAAAGCCGTTTTGCAGTTTCGCTTCGTCGCTGCTCTCGTGTCACCCGATACGCTGCCGCCACATCGACAATCAGACGAGATGGGTTGTAGGAGCAGCTCGTCGCTTACCGGCGCAACTCGAGTCTCGTGCAATCAGCCGCCCACACGCTCTTGCGAAATCGTCAGAAATGAGAAAACGAACAAGCGCAGTTTTGCTTTTATGAGCGGGTGAAAAAGGAGAAGAATGCGATATTTGTTTTCTGGGAAGCAGCGTCGTTTGCTTGTCCTAGACTCTCACGGGAGCCCGTCATCACCGCCGCAGCCCATCGAAAATTCGGTTGGAAAAAATCATGACAATTAAGGTATTAGAGAAAAAGTAAAAGTAGGGGAACGAGGCGAATTCCGGTTGCTCCTGGTTTCAGATTTCGGCGCACTCGGGGTCACAATGGGCTGCACAGAGCAGGAAGGTGCACGAAGAAAGCAAAGGGCTCTCAGCGAGAATCCGCATTCTGCACTACATAGCCCACGGCACGTGCCTGTCGGGTTTCGAAACGAATCTCGCAGCTCCGCTGTATGTTCCACACTGAGCACTGTTTGTACACATAACAAATTTTGCTGTTTATTTCACTTTCGGTTTATTGTGCCTTTTCTATTTCTTTTCTTTCTCTCGTCGCTCAACGGGCTGCGTTTCCCTAAGGAAGGTAAGCTGAACGGCCTGAAGCTCGGAAATGGCAACACTCGAAACATAGGCAAAGGTCGGAGTGTCTCATCTCAATGTCATGATTTGCCGAAAGTGCCGCCGTTCGGCGACACGTCGACAGAGAATGGCTACGAAGCCGTTCTTCCAGTGACGAATGCTCAAGCTTTTATGTTACTTGATAATGTAAACGAGACAAAAATGAAAACACTCGCATTTCCGTCAGGGCGACCGCCATTATTTCGACAAGTAGCAGCATGATGGGTTAAGCAGGGAAAGGCAGTCGGGATTAGTGCAGGCTCCTGTGTTTCTGCCGTATCCATCTCAGCCAATCAAAATGCAGTCTGTCATATCGCCGAATGTGAAGAACTCGCCACCCAAGGAGGTTTTTTAAAAAAATTCTGGAGTGGCAATGCTGCTTCGAAAGCGAAGCCAGGCCGCCGCCATCTTACTCAAGGCACGGAGATACATCAGGGAATAGTGGAATATTGGAAATGCCTTCTTTTCGCCTCCTTCATGTTTAATGTGGCTAATTTCTCTGTAAAGATCCTATTGAATGTATGTATTTGTTTCACTGGTTTTAGAAGGAAACCTGAATACCGTGGCACATTTTTTGAGAGTTCTTGATATCAACACTCAGCCAAATATAATATTTTAGCTAGAAACAACGACCTTTTATTTCACAATTACCCTAGCGTTTACATTCGCACAACAAAAGCACTTAATGTGCACGCGGCACTCTTTCAGAGGAGAAGTCAGAGCAAGCGCCGGCTTGATCCCTGCTGGTAAACAGTAGCGGGCGCCGCCACTCCAGAATTTTTTTAGATGCGAAGCATCTTATGGTCGGGGCTATGGCACTAACTCCCTCCATCCATCCATCCATCCATCCATCCACCGTGCGGCGTCCACACCCCTACTGCGCATGCGCATCCTCCTCCCCTCCTCTCCTTCTCTCATCTCCTCTCCTCTCGGCATTCCTCCTCTCCCACGCTACTCTTCTCTCCGGATTGCGCAACGAATGGCAACACCTGCGGCTCCACGCGCGACAATGCGAAGCAGCTTAGGTTAGAGGCACGACGGTAGGCGCCCCAGAGGCACCGGCAACAGTCACCAACGCCCCGCGCGTTCGATGCGAACGCGGGCAAAACGCCGACGGCGTCGACAACAGTTCTGCGCGTTGCTGGTGCTGCTGCATGTCCAAATTTATACAGCTGATAAAACTGCCTTGAGTCGACCCCATGGCTGCTTCGCATACTACTCAGGGTTCCCCTACGGGAAGATGGTGTAATTTTTTACCTCCTTGTCGCCACCACGACACTTTATGAGGTGCATAGTCAGAACGAAACTGTTTAGCCCTTCGAGCAGCCATTTCCGCCAAATCGAATTTGCCTAGGGCTGTGTGCAATGAAGGAAATGCGAAAGTCGATCCTTTTCTCAATGTCGAGTCAGCCGCTTTCTCGTTTTGCAAAACAGCTCTTTTGTGGGGAACAACAATAGCTGTCGTCATCTCAGACATACTGGCTTCGACTATCCCAAGAATGGGCTTCCGGCTTTCACCACTGCACATCTTGTACATTGTAGGAAACGGCCCCAAAAATTGGCCATGTGCTTTTCACCAACTACTTTTTTTTATAATAGTGCCATGGCAATGTTGAAACAGGACTAATATTTGAGCACTGTGGCATTGTCACCAAGTTTCCACGTGCATCTTCCCTTTGCGTTATTGATTCGGGGCAAATAGGGCTGTATCTTCTTGTTTTCTTTTTTTAACATCTGTTGCTAATTATACACATCATGCTTTTCGGGTGATTCTAAAGTCATCTAAGTGGGATGAACTCCCTTTTGTCTTTGTAATGCTCACATACGATGTCACACTCGCTGAAATAAATACCATGTGTGAATAGCAAGTTATTGATTCGAAACTGCTTCTAACGGTATATGCAAAATTGATGTCTTTTGGTTTGACTCCATGCAGCGAGTCTTCCACCGTAAAGCACCTGCATATAATAAGTATTGCAGAACCGTAATTCATCATCATCATCATCATCATGATGGGAAGCCTCTCTTCTGTATACCTCTATCTGTAAAAGCTTCTTGCGAAATAATAAAAATTTGATTGAGTGATTGATTGATTGATTGATTGATTGATTGATCAGCCTATATTGTAGCGTGAGCTACACTGGCCGAGGTTGAGCAGTTTCGCGTGGCTCCTGGAGAGCCGTGCTGCGCATGCACGAGGAGCAGTGACGTCACACGGCGCACAGCTGGCGCGCCTCGCCGGTCTGCGCATTCCAGAGGAGTGACGTCATAGCCACGGCAGACGCACTGGTGCCGGCGCGTGCCCAGCTGTGCGCCTCCGTTGCGCAGTAGCCAAGTCTGACGCTGCGCCGGCGCCGCTTGATAGCGCCTCTCATTTTGTGCGCATGCGCAGAGGTATCAGTGGCGGTATACATATAGCGGGGTGTTTGCCAGTGTGGTATAGCCATGGAGAAGGAGAGCGAAATTGCTGCTCAGCGGCGCAGAAGAGCGGAGAAGCTTAACTCATCGGATCCCGAAGTAGTTGCCTGTCAATTAGCGGTTGAGCGTAGGAAGAACGAACAGAAGGCTAAACGTGCTGCGGAGACACCGGAGCAAAGGGAGGAACGTCTAGCAAAGCGGCGTCGCCATGAGGCTGAGCGACGTGCCCGACCATCTCAGCAGCAGCAACAACAAGACGCCGTCGATGACGTCAAGGCTGTTACCGTGTGTGTCATTGAAGTAGCAGTAAGCATGATAATCAAGCTAATCCTAGACAACCAGGAAAGCTAAGAATAACCAGTTGAACCTTAGCTCACGCTACGTATATCGTGGCATAGCCGAGCTAAGCCACTGCTAATTTTTTTATGTCCACTGCAGGACGAAGGCCTCTCCCTGCGATCTCCAATTACCCCTGTCTTGCGATAGCTGATTCCAACTTGCAGTGGAGGACGGTAGAAAACTAGGTGGGGAGATGAAGTTAGAACCGTAATTGTAAATACCTAAACAAAACACAAAAATGTGCGAGCACTGAACTATATATGCTATGGGCATATACTTTCACTAAGTAAAGCTTGCCGCGGAACTAGCACCGCATTCACTTTCTGTTAGTTCTGTCACGTACTCCTTTGCAACAAAGCCGGAGATAATGACTTGAAAAGAAACAAAGAACGAAAAAAAAAAAACTGCAGTACACTCTATCGCAGCAGTGCAAGATGACACCCACGGCTGCTGCACTTCAATACGCCCTGTGTGTTTGCCTGGTGGAGCGATTTCGGTAACCGCTCCATCTGCTCATGCTTATACAGAGCCCTTCGCTTTCAAGCTGCTCCGAGCTCGCCTGTTACTTTGTTCCAAAAGATCGGCGAGATCTGCGAGTGTGCGACACGATTAAGCCCTCGGTACTACGCGACCGTCCGCCGGCTCATCGGGTATGGCGGCGACGCACCCACCATCTCCTGATGTCGGGATGAGTTAAACACACTGTGCACCGTTACTGTGCGCGCTTTCGTTTTCCATATCTTCGTAACGTGGCCGGCGCTGCCGGCAGTCTGGCGCGAACCTCGTGTTCAGCAGTAGATTGCCATAGCCTCCTAGCCACCACACCGCGTAAACTGTAAGTAGTCGTCTGCTTAGGGTACGCGATTTCAATTATTGCAGCGTGATATGTGCGATGGATAACTATCAGAGAAAACAACTAGCACAAAAAGTCCACAAGCATGTCAACTATACTAAATTGTAAGCCTAATTTATGCGTTCTTGGCCCAACCACCCACGATTCAAAACGACGTTCTAAGTCGCCTGTTGCCTCCACCGTGTGACCGGATGAATCTATCGATAAAAAAAGTAACTGGCATAAATCAATTGAGCCACATTGCAGAGGCTGCATTTCCTATTTCAGTGAACGCACGCGATGCCGGCATCAGGAATGTGAGTTATTCGCAAGTTGCGCTGCACCTGTGGTCGGCTGTAATCTTCCCGAGAGCAAGCAGCAAAGTAAGGCCTTAATGCCTTAGGTACTGACGTTCTTTCATTTAAGGCCCATAAATATCCGCTAATTTAAGCCCCTTCCCACGCAGTCCATTCAAATGCTTTCTCGTTGCTAGAAGAACACGCAGGATTACTTTTCTTTTCACTGCTTGGTATTTTGCGGTCGTTAAGTTAGTCAATCAACGCCAATGGGTGGCATGCATCTTCTTATAGCGAAGAGCTCCAACGAAAGTTTCTTTCGCTTTCTCCTTCCGGTCTCCTCCATTGTGCGCCGAACTTTGCTTGCTTCTCACGCACTCTTGGCTTCCTCAGCGTTCTTGTTTACCTTGGTTTTCAACTAGCGGCGCACGTTTGGAACGGGCAGTGCAATTTGTCGCCTCACGAGGATGTCGAAACGCTCGCCGTTGCCTATAGTGCTGCTGCCGGCTCCATGAATCTCCCCAGGGTTAGCGGAATGCTCGCCAGGGATTGCATACGCTTCAGCCGCCTCTGCCACGCTTCCTGGGCGCCGCCGCGCGTGCGTAACGCCGTTGTGCAGGCACTGTGAAAAACGGTTAAAAATGGTGACGCAACGGCGACAGTTCAAGACCACCAGATGCTAGAAGAGATTTCTTTTCGGTCTGAATGAGACAGGCGATGAGGGATTGAAAAGCGTGGCCGCTTTTTTTTTTTTTTTTGTGTGTGTGTGTGTGTGTGTGTGTGTGATACACGTTCCAGTCAACCCGCCACGTACAGTAGCTTATTGGCTACGGCCTTTTGCTGAGCTGAGCACGAAGTAGACGATTCAAACTGCGGCCGCGACATCTGCATAACAATGTGGGCAGGAATGGTCAACAACTCCAAACTTGCGAATACACTTTCACAAACTCGCGCTAACCTTCCATTTCTGACTGTCAAGTCGGGGCCGTTTGTTGCTATTTTATTCAACCGTTCGATCGCATTTCTCGAGGAAACCTGTATATTAAGATTGAAAAAGTTCCAATTTCGGCGTGTGATAAGGTCGCGTATACCTGAAAGTCGACACCCACTTTGGAGACGCCCGGAGGGATCCCTTCAAGATTAATTCCTACAGCACCTGGCACGAAGCAGGGAAATGCTCTGTGCCTTCCTTTTAACGCGTTCCGCTGGGCTTGTTGGTTTTTCATTATGCCAACGAGACGAAGGCGACATAACACGACGCTGAAATAACAACTGAAGCTTTATTCTGATACGTGTCTGAATAAACATTGGCAACACTAACAAAACAAAGCAGAAAAAGTCGAAAGACAAAATAAAAACTCACCGATGATTACGATGCTCCCTAATGGGAAATTTGAGCGCAGCTCTATACGTGTTTTCATTTCTTGATACATTGGCTGGCGCGGACAATCTGTCTCGTGCGGCAAGTTGCAAACGGGGCGAAGTGTTCCGCGACGGACTCACTAATCTGGAGATTGCGAGTGCCAGCGCGTGGGGCCAGCGCGTGGGTGACGCGTGGGCGCGATTCACAGAAGCCGCCGCCGACAAACCTCCAACACGATGCGCGCTACTCTGGCGCCATCTCGTAGCTGGCGCCATGATCTCACGCTTTAGCATCTCGCCCTTCTCCGCTTTCCGCCACATCGTTCAGCTGCACCCTCCTATCCGCTTTCCTCCTCGTGCCTCTGCGCTCTCGCCACTTTTTAGAGTGCAGCTCTTAGGCACCCATTCCTGTGGCGAGCGTCGGCGTCAACGGGGAATGACGAAGAAGTCTCCAGCATCTCCATCCCGCACTGCACCGTCACAGAAGCGGAAGCTGCGGCGATCGTGCTGGCCGTTCAGTACGGGGACGCGACCAACCGAGAACTTCAAGTAATAACCGACTCCCAAGCGGCGTGTCGGCTCCTTCTTGCAGGCAGAATACCTCAGAAATTAGCTAGATTCACGACTAATCCATTGGCTAGAAATTCATCGCTCAAACATCAGATCACGTGGGCCCCGGGGCACTCGGGGCTGGAGGGTAACGAGGCCGCGGACAGGCTAGCTCGAGGTCACACAAACCGAGCGGCCACAATCCTCGATCCCACTACTACCCTCCCCGTACCCGCGGCTTACGGCGCGCGACTTCAACACTTGCGCAAACAACGTCAGCTTTACCCCCCACCACACAAGGGGCTAAATGCACAGGAAGCACGGGACTGGAGACAGCTCCAGACCAACACCTTCCCCAACTTACACAAATACAGCATTATCTTCTCAGAACACTACAAAGACGCATGCCCATGGTGCAACGAACGACCCACCGCCTACCACGTCACGTGGGGGTGTACAGGCCCCAAACAGCCAGACATACAAACACAACAACCGGAGGAGCAGTGGGAGGCCACTCTGTCCAGCTCCGACCTAGCAACCCAGCGTGGACTGGTAATCCAGGCGAGAGCGGCAGGCAAGGCCACTGGGGTCTTGAAATGAAGACTCCACTCGATGTACATTTTCCTCCGTATTTATTTTCTGTGTGAATAAACGTTTTCTACTACTACTATTACTACTACGGGGAATGAAAAAAATTCACCGACGATTACAATACTGCCTAACGCGAATTTCTTGCGCAGCGGTTTAGGTGTTTTGAATTCGTGATATATTGTTGCAAAGAATTTGATTCTGAACGACGGGGTGCTCCCGGCGGCGGCTCTGAGCCTCTAGTCGGGCAGCTCGTTTAGCAGCAGCGACAGACGAAGCATTTCCACCGGTTGCGTCGCTCATTGTACAGAAAGAAAGCGTGAACACGGGAACGCGTGGCTCGCGTGGCTCTCTACGGCGGCGGTGACGCAGGTGAAGTAGCGCATGCGCAGTGGGTCCGATGCCCACGCCAGCGCTTTGTTTCCGCTCTGGCAGCATGCCCGGTCGCGACTTTACAATTGCTAGTAGGTACAGCGGGGGCGTGGCACTGCGGGCCACGTGACTTCCGGTTAACACGTGTTGTCAAGGCAATCGTGGAGCTCCTAGGTGCCTAGGGAGATAATCGCTTAGAGACGTTTGAGACACTGTCCTGCACGGCCGCGCGGCGGCTGTTAATTACTGAGCGTGGCTCTCTTATCTCCGGGACCTGGCGCAGGGACCTTGCCGAGCGCAGCTCGAGCGAATCGTTTAGGGCGCGCTGAATGTCAGGCGGTGTCTGGGCCACGCCGGCCGCGCTTTATTATTGTAGCGTTTGTTCTAGTGGCAGAAATCCTTGCAGTAGTGGTGGTGTGGCATGACCGCTTTTGATCTCGGTGAACTGTGGTGGTGTAAACAAGCGGATACTGCTCGCGTTTGAGCCCCGGTGCTGCGACGGAAGCCGCGGTGCCGGGCGCCGACGTGAAGCGGCGGTCGTTGGGGTGTTGCGGATCGCAGCGTAGCAACACCCCAAATTAAAAAAAATACTGCTCCAGTCAGGTAGACTGCTCCCTCCCTGATAGTGAGATTATATTTGGATCATCAAAACAGTGATGCGTTTATTTAGGAACACCATCTTTTCTCTCTCGCAGGCGCGAGGACAAGCAGGTGCGATTGAGAAACGATGATATTCCTAAATGAACGCATCTCTGTTTTGATGATCCAAATATAATCTCACTATCAGGGAGGGAGCAGTCTACCTGACTGGAGCAGTATATTTTTAGAATTGTGTAATCTGCCACAGGCAATATTAAAAAATTTGGTGCAGCTAAAAAAAAAAGCACCTGGTAGAGCCGCACGTGGCACCACTGGACACGAATCATAACAGTGGCATTTCTTGCCAGCTGATGGACGACGGCATGTGATAGCGACGGGGATCGGATACGCGATGGATGTCTTAATTGCTAGCGTGGAGTCGGTGCGGATGACAATTAAGCTTCGAATACTGCGCGACTTCGAGGAAATGAATCAATGAAATGCCACAACCAGCCCCTCTTGTATAGCGGCGAGTTAAGCGAGATATGCTCGTGGTTCTGGGTCGCCTACATACGAGCATGTCTGTCCTGTTTCTCGTAGTTTTGGGCACACCGGTGCGGTGTGCACCATGCCGGTATGAATACTCGCATCGACACATCCTACAAGAGCGTCATTGTGTGTTGTCGGTGTGGCTGAGGCGGGCGACTAGTTCCGTTGCCTGACGAGAGACCTGGCGATGGAGACGGCCAAAGTGGCTTGTCATCCGTGAGTTGCACTCGATGTCACCAAGAAATTAGGTTTGTCGTGGTAGTGGGAGTAAGCACTGCGTATCCCATGTATGTAGCTAACGCAGCAAGGAGCGAAAATGTTAAAAGCTTCAGTGCGCACGGAGAACGGCGCTAACGCACCAGCTCATCTATTATATGTTGAGCTTCTGCCTGTAATGTCGGAACCGAAGCCAGGCGCGGCAGCCCCATAATACCTCGCATAGCCTCCCGATTAATGGACCCAATTGAGATGCCCTTCCTGTCTTCGTGAGATCGTGAAACTGAGCTTGGTAGACGAGGCGTGGCAAGGCGGCGTGCCATGGTGGTGGGTGCTCCGCCCGACTTTCTGACAAACCGACGTTTCAGTGGTATCATCTGTGCAACGCGTTGCTTGGCGCTCTCGACCCAGACGGAAGCAGAACTAGTCTCAGCGATTTCAAGGCCTGGCATGCGAACAGTTGAGATCTCTCGCATAGGTACCCGACTGAAGTACAAGCGAATGTGCCGGATTGAAAGCACATGGCGCCCTGTTGCATTTCATGATGAGAGTGTGCCTGCGAGTGTCAGTAGACGTGAGTGTGCGCGAGTGAATCCTGGAGAACACGGCCCAGGACCCATATTCTCAAAACGTTCTTACGCTGGAATTTTTCGTAAGAGCACCAAACTCCAGCCAATATCGATGCTGAATATATTATTACCGAAGGCAGCCAGCCAATGGCAAGGAGCACTTCCGAACAAAACCCTTTGTGAATTCGGCCGCCGCTAACTTAAATGAAGAAAATCGGAATCAGTCAATTTGTCGGTATATATTACGCCTCAATAAAACAAAAGAGCGCAAGACAAAGTGAGCAGGTCTAAGTGAGCTTCTGGCCAGGCAGAGTCAACCAAAGCAACGGGCACAATGTTGACTTACCCCAAATCACTGCAATTTAGCATATAAACGTTGTCTGGCAGCGTCGGCGGCGTGCAGCCAGCGCCCCGAAACAGATTGCTCTGTTTGCGGGATTTGTTGTGTCTAGGCTGCTTCCAAATAGGCACGTCAGAAACGAGTTGATATAAACACCGTACGGTAGGGCTCTCTCAACCCAATAGGCGTTTGTTCATGTAATACAAGATTTGGAAAATATCCTCGTATCTGTCTACTGAAAGCCAACACGTGGGCACACATAAACGGAAAAGCGCTAATGTTGCGGCTGATTTGGTTGAATCCTCCGCTTGTAAGTAGCATCAGCCCTGTCATATATAGGTGTCTAAACCTGCTGGTAATGTTACTGCAAGGCACACGCGCAAACATGGACACAAGCAGGGCCAAAAATGACGCGGCCGTTTTTGTAGTTCGTTTCGTTTCTTGTGTCCGCGGCTGAATCCCAAGCAAGTTGCTCAACTTTCAGCCGTTCTGCTGTTCATTCCGCCCGTTTTTCTGAATCGCTCGCCGAAAATAGACTATATATATTTGCGGCAGCGCACGCTTCGCTTTTCTGTGAACTAAAGAGAGCTGTGCCAGTTGGGGCTGTTTCCTGTGCCCTTTCTACTTCCTCCGCTAAAATGCTTTTTCGCGCTATAAAGTATTTTCCATGAACCTCAGACTGTAAACTCTGTCGGTGACAAGCGCACCGCGAGCCACTTCATCCTGTCAGTCACTCCTTAAGCTGCCGACGGTTTCTGAACTCCTTTGTCTGTTCGCGATAGACCACTTCACACCCCGTCCGACGCACAAAAGAAAAGACCGCGTGCAAGCAAGCGTCACGTAGATAACTGTGACTGGCGAGGAATGCGTTCGCACAAGGCAGGGTCTATATCTCTCGTCACGAGGCAGGCGACCGCGGTCGTTGACGTGGCCAAGCGGCGAAGTCCGGCCGTGCCGAGGGGCGCTGCGCTGGCAGCGTTCATTGCTCCCGAGCGAGCCGTATAGCCACGGTGACAGGCCTCGTGGTAAGTGACAGCGGGAAGCGCACTATCGGCGCCGCAGCTCGCATGCAGTGTCTCTGTTTTGGCGAGAAAGGGGTATTGGGCAGCCGAAATAATGGTCAGAAATGGAACGGAGCTGCTATGCAGGCAGGAGCCAGATAACTTGCCTTCTGACACCGCCGTTTCCCAACACCTCGCGAGTGCATCTGTGTCGAGTCGCGCGAAAGGTGATGAATCTTGATGATTGCATTTGGAACTCAACGTGGCCGTCAAGTGACCGCTATGCGATTGAAGGGAGTTACGAGTATTGGGGTTGTTTATCGTCCACGATTCGCGCCATCATATACGATCAAGCGACACTCAGCCCCATGAGCTGCACGCGCACAGACACATCTTATATCCGCAACTTTCGCATCGCTTGCAAACAACTGGCACCCGTGGAGGACGGAATATCCTTTTTCAAGATTTTATTCGCACCAGTATGACCAGGCAGGCCAAATATAAAAATGATCACTCAACACTAAGGGCGTCCTATCCTCTTGGGCCCACTCCACAAAACTTTTCCTTCTTAACCGCGCTTTGTTATTGGCCGAGTGCCTTCGCTAATAATATGCCTGACATCTTGATAGACTGGTAGCTGCGCTCATTTATTTATTTATTTATTTATTTATTTATTTATTTATTTATTTATTTATTTATTTATTTATTTATTTATTTATTTATTTATTTATTTATTATAACATCAGGTACAAGTGGCATTACAGAGGGGAGTGGTTACAGTCTGTAGGAAAAACAGCATACAAACGAAAAAGAAGAAATGGCTTTGTTATACAATGTTAGCTAAACAATTCTTCAAGTCTTCCTTGTCAACTACGGTGGCAATGTGCACAGTAAGGTGATTCCACTCTTCGGATGTTCGTGGCAAAAATGACCAAAAGAAAGCATTAGTTTTGCATGATGGAAATCCAACATGTGACGATGGTCTAGCCGAGATGACACATAATGGGGAGGCAAAATCAGTTGATCGCGCAGGGAATGATCATGAAAGATGTGATCAAAAAATACGAGGGATGGACTTTCTAAAAAATTTGTCGCAGTTTCACCCGAAAGGCGAAGCACCAATTGCGATAGCAAATTAGTAGAATGCTATACGGAGTAAGGATAGTAGTTTTATCAGCTGTATAAACTTGGACATGCAGCAGCACCAGCAACGCGCAGAACTGTTGTCGACGCCGTCGGCGTTTTGCCCGCGTTCGCACCGAACACGCGCGGCGTTTTTATATAAATACGTATTTGGTGCCGCAGCTAAACGTCGCCTCCCCTCCCTCCCGTCCCCCCACAGCCTTTCGCGCGACGGAAAAAGTTGCGTTTGCTCTCTATATATGAAAAAGGAGGAAAGAGACGCTTAATTCTGCAGCCCTTCAGGGAGCACGGCGCAGAACGCGCGTTAGCTCTCCGACGTGCGTTCGCTCCCCGTGAAAGCGCGCGTCCCTCGCGCCCTTTCACTCGCACATACAACGTCCGGAGCGCGGCGACGATTTCATCGCCGTTGACGTCATACGGAACCTCACGGCGACGGCGACGGCGACGCCGATGGCAGAAATCTGCTTTGGAGTGTCCATATAATTGCTATCGCAATAAAATGTGAAAGCGAATGCCTAGATGGACCCATAGCGATGTGGCATGAAGATCTGAGCCCACGCGGTGACGTATACACGGCGCGCGAGGGTGCTGCGAGCATGCTGCCGCCGTTTGCGAGTCTGCTGACGGGCGCTGCTGCTGACATTTCCCTCCTCCTCCCCAGCGCCGCCGTTGCCCTCTTCCGGCGTTGAGCGCGAGGTGCATTATGGGAACGCTAGCCAAGAATTGCGTTTGCAAACGTTATGCGCGGGCCCCATTACTCCTTTCCACATTCCACGCACCGCCTCATATTTACTGCAGCCCCAAAGTTGGCTATGTTGCATTATTGCTGCATTCCGCTTCCCCTTTATTTTATGACGGGCGGCGTCGGAGCCAGCTGTGGAAGAAGACGACGAACGCGCGAGCAGTGGCATGAGCACGAGGCAAGCGCGAGGCGAGCTCGCTCACTTTTACGGCGAAGCTGTATACCTCTCCCAGCCAAGGAAATTTTCGTGTCGTTGACGTAAGCAAAAAACGTCACGGTAAGCAAGCGGCTCGTGCTCGCGCTTGGCACGCGCTCGTGCCGAGCCGTCTTCTTCGTTCTTCGAGCCGTCTACTTTGCGGGACCGAAACCCTCGGAAACACTGCGACTGCTGTGGCCGACGACGACGAAGACGTTCGTCTTCGTCGTTGTCTTTCACTGCTGGCTGCGTTGCCGCTCATTATTCCAGCGTAGAATTTCACTACCCTTCTGTCGTAGTAATGCGGAGGCCGCGTTTATGGGTTTATGAGCCATTGCTTAAGGCAGTATGAGCCTATTAGCGGTGAATCACTGCATGCTTCGCACCTCCCCAGGTTTCACGTCAGTGGAGCTGCATTTCGCTGAATGGGTAATTTGACACTTACGCATAAAATTTAATTCACCGCTCAAACCGAGCCTACGACTTAACTCGTGCTAACTGTAATAACTAATAAGAAATTAAAACAGTAACAAAGGCGTCCATAATGGCCAAATTTCTGAGCGAGTTAAAGAAAAAAATGATTGTTTCACAGCATACAGCTCAGTACTCATTTTCAAAAGAAAAACCACAAAACAAGCATCAAAACCACATGATGGATGATAAGGCACGTGCCTACAATAGGAACACCCTCCGACGCGTTCCGGTAAAGATTAGGTTTGCAGGTGCTTCGAAAGGGGTTGACGTCATTCAAAACCCTCGTCTGAACTGCAAACCGTATAATGTATGCTAATGACGTCTGCGAATAATGCGAAGCGCGTTCCTTCTCCCGCGTGTGTTTCCCGGTAAATATTACGGTTGTGTAAGCTACTCCGAGTGGAAAAGTACCCAACAGCATAGAAATCACGTAGTGACGTCACCACGGTCTAGCAACTCATTCAGTTCATTCCAGGCTACCATGGGTAGACCACGGAAAGTAAAGACGCGAGAAGAACAGCGTGAACATAATGTCGTTGTGAAGTTAATGAAGAGTGTGGTTAAGTACATTTCACTTGTCTTTGGTTTCACTCTTTGTAGAGCCACGTGTGTTAATTCAAGTGACGTCACAATGGGTAATCGTTGTGGGTGTCGTTTACAGCTTCGCTGTCCAACCACCTTCACAACGTGGATTAGAGCCACATTTTTTCTGTGCCTCACAGCGACCTTGAAACACAGAGATTTACAGCTTTCGCCTTAAAGGGATACGGACACAAAATCAGAAAATTTTACCAAAATGCTGAAAATGAATCCTCAGTGTGAGATTACACCGAAAGAAGTAGTCACTTAGCTCATTTTTGAGCCGATAGCTTTATTTTTGGCGTTTTTGTGAGCGCGCGCCTCGCCGCCCGACCCGCGGGAGTTGGAAGGCGTGACGTCACGACACTCGTCGGATAGCCAGCCTGGCCGGCCGCGGTCATTCGAAGCGCGCCCGACGCCGCTATCGCGAGCATAGATTCGAGTTCTGGTGCCTCTACCAGCGATGAGTACACGTCTGAAGACGAGGACCATTCCAATTTGGCAAGAAATATTAGCGCTTACGGTTACGAGCCTTACGCGTCAAGCGACGAAGAAGAGCAGGCGGCCGTGGAAGTTTTCGTGAACCATAGCGCGAAGATTTCACTCTGCACCAGACACTTGTGTAAGAATTATTTGTTATTTCCTCTGTAAACTTGCTTTTTCAAGAGCGCACGCAGGCGAAGCAGCTGCGGGGTACTTCAGCACTGAGTGGATGACGGTTTATGCAGTCGGTGTGAGCAACTGCTGTGAGGTATCAGTACCTCCGAGACTCTCACGTCCACTTCGCCAGCAGATGGCAGCACCTGTCTGGCATCCTGCGGAAAAGCAGAGCTGTGTGTGTGTCTGCCCCGCTGCCATGTAGGACTGATCTCGTGAGTTGCGCTCGAGCGCACTAGCCTTGTATTGTCTTAAACATTTTAAAGACATCACTGCCTTCGTGCCAAGCCTCGTGCATCTCGCCCCATCCTCGTCCTGCACACTGCTCAAGAAGGCTGCAAGTGAACCAAAACAGTACCGACATCTTTTCGCCTCCTCTTTTCAAACGCGCCACTGATCATTTTTGCCTCGAGTTTTCGTGAGAAGGCCGATGACACAGCGTCAGGCGTTAGGCGTTGCCTTTTGAGCGGCATGCCGAGGCTTTTGAGCACAGCCGGGCTGGTCACATAATCATCGCCGATGGAGTGGTCCACGCAAATGAAGTCATTTTTTAGAGGTCTCCAGGCTGGGCGTGATGGCTTACAGGCTGGTATCCAAAGTTTACGCACGAATTCTCGCCTCTGGGAAACGTGTGCGACGGCGTGTCACGACCGACGATGCTGTTATAACAGCAATGTCTCGGCATTTCCTTCCGCCATGGCCCACGACGAACGCGTCAATACCAAGCGACGACCGCGGGAAGGCGCATGTAAGACGCACCACTTGCGTGGAGCGTCGACGGTGATGTTTCAGACGGATTACGTGCGAAGATCACCGAAAGGGGTTAAACAAACGCTGCAAGGGACCGACACCCTCGGAAACACTGCGACTGCTGTGGCCGACCTTGGCCACGCGCGCGCGCGGGTGGGTGGGTGTTATGACGTGAAATTTCAGCTTCTGCCGGCGACCGCTTGGAGGCAAGGTGCGACAGAAAATCGCAACAAGAAAAGATGTTTCTTGTTCGTTTCTTTTTTTAAAAAAAACAACAACTTTTATTCGTCATTTTCAACAAATCAACTTTTGTTCCGCCGCAAAAAACCATCCGCCAACTTTTGTGTCCGTATCCCTTTAAAAGACACAGACGGGCAACTTTACGGTGGTGTGTTAATAACGGTAAGTCGAGGCTAGATTTCATGCTGCCTATACTGGCAGTTCTGTTATAGTTATATAGGGCAAAACAGGCGGAGGTGTGCCTGTGCGGCGTATTCTACTTTTGAACGAATTAGGGATATGTAAAGCAAGCATCTAAGTTCCAGGGTCCGTGGAAAAGTTCCTTCAAAGGTATCCCACACCTTTGTTAGCATTGTTAGTTACATAGTTAATGTGAGGTGCCCAGGTGAGGTCGGTTGTAACTGAACACCTAAGTAACTGTAAGATGACACTATCTCGAAGCGCGTGTCATTGAGGTAATGAGTCGAGGGATGTGGTTACGCACACAGATTTACATTTGTTAATGTTTAGTTCCATGCACCAAGTTTTGCACCAATTAAAAACAGAGTTAAGATCTGATTTAAGATACCTTATGTCGCTTTTGTGGCCTATTTCGCGAGAGATGACACAGTGGTCAGCAAATAAGTGGATCGATATGAGATGACACGCAAGTTGAAATCTTTAATTTATGGTGCAGTACCTCGTGGCATGCCGGAGTTGACAGGAGTTGATGAGGAGTTAACCTTGTTAGCAGAAACGAATTGGGATAGGTTTAGCAAGAAACACTCGAGCCAGGCGAGAAGTTTGGGGTCTATGTTAAGTAAATGTAATTTATACAGTAATAATTGATGACTCACCTTGTCGAAAGCTTTCGAAAATCTAGGAAGATACAATCGGCTAAGGAGCCACGGTCAATGATCATGTTTAGTTTGTGCGTGAATAACATGAACTGTGTTTCACAGGAATATCTTCTGTGGAAGACGATCTGTGAATGTGTGAGAAATGAGAAATGAGTTGGATTCGAGAAACCTGACCAGATTTGAAAAGAAGATATGTTCAAGGATCTTTCATGGAATACTGGTGAGTGAAATGGGCTGGTAATTGAGTGGCGAGTGCTTGTTACCTGATTTATGTAATGGAATCACCTTCCCCACCTTCCAATCGTCAGGTTGAGAGTCGTTGTCAAGGAACTGCTGGAAGACCCTTGTTATTATTATTGAAGAATAACAACTTTGGCATCAAATAAATAACAACCAGGGAATGAACAGGGTTTTAACTTACTGATTATGTTTTATACGCCACTTGGGTCAATAATAATTGGTGACATTGGAAAGTGGTTATAGCACTGCTCTTCCGGTGGTAAAGAGTCAAAATGGCCGAACTGTTAACCAGGGGCACTATAACGTAAAATGATTCCAAACTGTTTTGATTCCAATTTCTGCAATTAGCCTCCACGATTGGTCAAAACATTTTTGGGCCCCTCCAAACTTCGCCGTCTGTCACGCGACGCCAGGAAAACCGCGATAGCTCCCCATCTGATATAACGTGTACACACTGATTATGGATGATTAAACCGCACAAAAGAAAAATAATCATTCCTGATTCGACGCCTTTTCATCATTAGCCCTCTGCTATTGGTACAATGTTTTCTGGCTACGCCCACTTCGCCTGTCTGTCACGCGACGTCACAAAACCGCGAAAACTCACCACGTCAAAGTGACGCGTACGCGAAAAAAATGCATTAATATGCCGAACAAAACTGAAAATTTTTCTGAATAGCCACAGACTGCCCCGTTCCGAAAGGAATAGAAGATGGCTGCCCGCCGGTCGCTCAGGCCCTCGCTACTCGCACCTGCCGGTGAGCGTGTATTTACCGGTGAGCGTGGCAGTAAAACGTTATCGAGCCCTTTCGGCATGCATACGACATCGCTCTGCCAACTCTTCCTTGCTTAGGATCCGTTACGCTACCGCGATTTTCGACCAGCCACCGCAAGCTAAGTAAGGCGAAGCGAACCAATCGGAGAAGGCGGCACAACCCTCTTCACACAGTTATCTATTTTCACTGTGCTGGCTCAGCCCCATCGATACCCTCTCCACTAGAGCATGCTCCTCGCCTCTTGTCAGCCAATTAGATAAGAAAAACCGCTGAGTGTAGACAATGTTATTGGTTTTGAAAGCGAACAAAGGTGACCTCCTATAAACGAGGAGAGTGTTTGATTGGGTTGTTCAGACAACGCTGCGGGTCACCGCCCGATGGTTGCGTCGGTGGTTACGTAAATTTGACGTCAGGAGTTTGGAATCAAAATAGTTTGGAATCATTTTATGTTATAGCGCCCCAGGTGTATTAAATCATCTGCTTTGGGGTTAATGACAGGTCAACGCTTTCTTGGGTCAGTTGCTAGCATGGCAGGGAGCACATTAAGCAGGAAATTGTGTTTAGCATTCCTTGTTTAGTTGTGGTAAAGTTTAGTTGTTTAGTTGTGGTAAAGCAAGTTTGTAGGCATTCCATCGAGCGTTATTTGAAGATAACTTGGCGCATTTGAATACACGTTTCTTTTTGTTGGATAAACGCTTGATGTCACGATTGTGCCATGTAGGCTTGTGATTAGCGATAGCAGTACGAGAAGGAACATAATTCTTAGTTAAATCATTACCTTCAGCCAAAAACCATTTCCAATTATCTTGTACTGTACGGAGATCAAAATCATAAAAGAAAACTTCAATAACTGCACTGAGTTCACTGTTAATGGCATTAAAATTACTTGACGAATAGTCACGAATGGTTTTTGTCTTGTTCTTAACTTTAGGTCGTGATCAACTAATATGAAACGAAAGCAGATAATTGTCACACAAAGCTGGTAAATAATTTATGGGTGATACATGATCAGGGCTTGTTGTTAGAACAAGATCGAGGGTACTTTTGACAAATTCCGTTATTCTTGTTGATTGTCTGATTAGTTGTGACGGGGATAAAAGCAAGTATATGTCAAAAAATCCTTTTGCTACCGCGAAAAAAAGATTTATTTTAGGTGGTCCAGAATTTCATATTACATATTTCATATTACGAATATTAAAGTCCCCCAGTAAAAAAACAGGTGACGTAGGATGACGAGCCGAACCATGTCTAATAATAAGAACAGTGCGAGGGACAGGGACAAACAAAGAAAGGCACACACAGCGCTGATTTCAGCGAATGTTGATGTTTGGCGTATAATTTATATATAAAATATATAAATTTTCGCGCGACTGGCCGCTCGAGGCACTTTGCGTGTATTCGCGGGCGTCTTTCACGCTGGGAAAAACACTTTTATGTACCATGTATTGAGTGAGTAACAAATTGCTGTATCGGTAGTTTTTCATGTTGCTCTGCAATTTTATCATTAACACTTTCCATCTAATTATAAGATTTGAGAAGTTGATTATT
Organism: Dermacentor silvarum; assembly: GCF_013339745.2. Taxonomy (NCBI): domain Eukaryota; kingdom Metazoa; phylum Arthropoda; class Arachnida; order Ixodida; family Ixodidae; genus Dermacentor; species Dermacentor silvarum. The sequence goes on from NC_051154.1 coordinate 25,420,175, forward strand.
TAATTAAGACTATGTAATTAGACGGAATGCAAAACATAATCTCAGTATCTCCAAGCGACGGCAAACAAATAACCTTGGTTCTGTCCAGCTACGTGGCATTTGCGTATATTTCAATCTTGCTGCGTGATATATATATATATATATATATATATATATATATATTCTTTAAAGAAGCGCACATCACAATACTCAACTGACCAAATGACATGTCGACAAAAGCTTTTTCAGAATGATAGTGATTTCTTATACTTGAAGGCTCAGTAATAATCGATAGAGTAAGTTAGCACTTGAATTGTTTTCAGTGTGTCTGCAAATTATAAGCGAAGTTTTATCTGTTCAGAGAGGAGCCAACACTCCGTGGTTGTGCATGCGTGTGGGTGTGTGTGTGTGCAAGCACGTGTACGTACATACGTGCAGTACCGTGGCGCCAGTCGATTACGACATTAAGCTGTATAAGAGTGCTGCGTATCTGACGCAGCTGAACGTAGCGTAAAAAAAAAATAATAATAACAGCGCAAGCGAAAGAGAAAAACACCGCCACGTCACATCGAGGGAACTCACTTCTCGCCAGGCACGGTCATTCTCAGTTCGATTACGATGAAGAGAGCCTTTCTTCGTGGATTTATGTTGGACTTCGTAAAATACCCATTTCGTTGGGTATACCTTTGAAAGCGGGACGCCTAGAAAGGAGCTCCAGTCGCTCGTTGCAGGGGCTTAATTAAGACTAAGTGCTTTATTTTCCTTCAGTTTTTGTTACGCTTTTTCTCATGAAACACTGTCATTAAGTTTTTTTCCCCCCTTTTTTCTCAATCCGCTGCTCTTGAAGCTTGTGAAAAACATTTTTGGGCGATAAATCTGGCGCGAGTACGCGCACGAATCTTCAAAGGCGGTGGGTCATTCAATAAGCGTGAAAGGCGCAGACGATTATATATATATATATATATATATATATATATATATAAAATAAGAAAACTATATTGGTCCTTGATTATTTTTTTTTTCATTCACAAGCTCCACACACACGTCCCGAACGAAAAATAAATTAAAATAAGCAGGACCCTCTCGACTGGCAAAGCACCGAGCCTTGCTCGCGGAAATCCGTTTTCAGAGGGGGTATGAGGGCGTCGGGATCGGGCCGCTCCTATAAAGACGAACTGTGACGCAGAAGGAAACCCGGTGTCATATACGCCCTCGTTATTTGCCAGAGTCGCGATAGCGCATGGGTCATCGGCTGAAAACGAACCTGGAATGCAGTGCGCGCGGACTTGGTGCCCGGGTTTTTTTTTTTTTTTTTTGCTTCAATTTTGTTACTTGCCGCTCTGCCTTCGCTTTGTCGTCTCGTTCGCTGTCACGACTGGTCTGGGCCGCAGAGTTTCGTGCTAAATATAGCAGAGGGAAATGGTGGCACTGCAGTCGCTCAGCTACCATGGGAATCATGGGTAGTACATTGAATTTTCCCGCGGTTCGGTACAGCTTCGTTAAGAAAACACATTACCGATTTCTTGACTGTTCTTCGAGGCTCAATTGCGTTGCGTGCTGCGAGAGCAACGTTTCTTTGGGATTGTCAAGTTTTGGACGCTTTACGATGAACGCGTCACCTAATCTTCAGTGGAGAAAGTATCGTCTATGGCCAGTATTTAAAAAAGAGCTATTGCGCTAGAATTGTTCGTTACGAACAAATTCCAGCCAATCCTGATGTTGGTCAGTTTATTACCGAAGGTGCTGTCCAGTGGCAAAGAAAACGTACCAACGAAACAACCTGGTGAATTTAGGCCCTATGGTCTCTAATCACAGAAAAGTTCTTACGCTATACCTTACCGTAAGAGCAACTGCTAACCGCAATTTTGGACGTATTGTCAGTATTGTTACCCAAGACGGCCGGCCAATTGCAAAGAGCGCTTGCCAAAAAAAAAAAAAAAAAAGCTTTGTGAATTGGGCCCCACGTTCACAAAGAAATACTTAGGCTAAAACTGTTCGTAAGAGTAAAATTTACAAAGTTTTTCTTTCGTAAGTGCTCTTTGCCACTGGCCAGCCGCGTTCGCTAATAATATGTCCAACATCAGGACCAACTGAAGTTTACTCTTGCGAATAATTCTAACGTGAGATCGTTTTGTAAATACGGGCCCTGATTTATCTCATTCAAAGCATTGATTTATTGTGTTCAGAGCATCCAGAATGCATTCGTGATTGATCGCTTGACGACGATGGAGAATGAGTCCTCGAGGAATAACAAGAAAGGTGGGGAAAAGTTGGTACTCAAAGAACCCCACAGCCAAGAAAGACAGCTCATTTTACTTGCGTATACAAAAATATTTGGAATAAAAGTCAAGCACCACACTGCCTTGTTTACAGCCGTACAACATTGCTGACAGTAAGACCACGGAATCATAGCCAACCCGCAAAAATCAAACAATTGAAAAACACAGGAATTCTTATTACCATTATTTAAAAAGAAAATGGTAAGTTGCTGCTATCCAAGGGCAACAACTCGCTTTTCAATCGCTTCTCGGCCAAATTTTCGAACGAATGAATGTATAACAGAAATGTTCACTATGTTTAATAAGGCGCTGGCGCGTGGGAAAAAAAGTAACAAAAAAATGCTTAAAAGTGAAAACATCCGCTCGCATTCGCATAACGATGTGCAACATAATAAAAATGCGCCTAGTTCGCCAGTAATGATTACGCACGTGGCGAGCCACAGCTCGTATTTGGAGGAACTGCAAGCGGTAGTCGGAGGCGGAAAATAATAAAATTGATGGCAAAGCAACCTGGCAGCCAATCTCGATAGCGAGCATATTGTTAGCAAGCGCAGCAGGACAACAAATGGTTCTTGCGAATGCAGTCCCCGGTTTCTTTCGCTCCCACGCACGCAATCACACGTAGGCAGACTGTCGCACATAACGCGCCCAAACACCGGAACACACCCTCTGCTCTCAAGCAACAATTACCGCGCCCTTTCATTGACCCGGATCTCCCATCGCGACTATGCCTTTCCTCACTTCCCACTCTCCCCAACCCCTGTTATTTCAATATTTATTTACGTTTTCTTCCTTATCGACCTCTGGGTGGGCTCTCCCATAGACCGACCGACCGACCGACCGACCGACCGACCGATTTATTTATTTATTTATTTATTTATTTATTTATTTATTTATTTATTTATTTATTATTTATTTTTTTATTTATTTATTTATTTATTTATTTATTTATTTATTTATTTTTTATTTTTTTATTTTTTATTTATTTATTTATTTATTTATTATTTATTTATTTATTCGTGGAGATTAACATCCAACAGCAGCACTGGTTATAGTGGAGACGCCTTAGTGGAGGGCTCCAAATTAATTTTCACCACACCTGGGGTTCTATACAGTGACCTACAGCTAATCACACATTAGTGTATCAGGAAACTAATAAAATGATGCTCTTTCAACTGCACAAAAACTTGACTTCACCGACGATACCTCGTGAAAATTTGACGACGCACGGCTGTCCTTATACGCCGCCACCTACAACGCTCACATCCGAATAAAAGTGTCGCAGAGAGATCTTACCGTATACACCAATCTCTGGCCGACATTTCACATGACGTGCCAGGTCTATTTCGCTCAAGTTACGCATCGGGTGCGTTCATGTAGCACATCATCTTCAAAGACGTCAAGGACGTCAGTCGAGCACTTCGCGCCTTCCTTGTGGACACTATACACCGAAACAGTTGAGAATTTCCTTTTAGAATGCCCACATTTCAGGAGTTATCACTCTGTACTGCTGAGCAAGTTCCAGCAGCTTGTTATTTCTCGAACTGCTCTCCATATTTTCTTTTTTATTATTATTTATGGAAGGTCAAGCACCAGCTCGACACGAAGCACTCAGAGCTGTGTTCAAATTTCTGTCAACTACGGGAGTCGACTTTCGTCTGTAGTGCGCCTTCCTCTTCTTATTCTCTTTTCCCTTTTCTCATTTCTTTCTTTACATTTTCTCTCCTATTCAAGAGGTGGGTCTGGTGCCCCTGATGACCTGCTTCCTTTTGTTTTTGTATCCGCGTGTTGTTTTTACGTTTACTTGATTGATAATAATGATAATAAATCATGGAGAGAGTGACTAATAATTTGGCCACCAAATTCCGCACGAGGTAACGTGATTTTCCGTGGTTCATATGATCTAGAAGGACATGTTCTTAGATGTGGCAGCGCGACCCGGACCAACGACAAAGGAAGTAGACAATCGTATCGTCTAGTTCCTTCGTTCTTCGTCCGGAATCGAGCTGCCCCCCCCCCCCCCCCCGCCCCTAAGAACATGTTAAGTTACCAACTCGGCCGGCTTGCTGTGTTCATCTAGAAGGAGTCCGTTGAATGTCTTGCTGTTATAATGGCGTGGAATGGTTACTTTGATGAACTCTGACTCCACATCGACAGCGTATCGAATATCCAGCTTGAGCAGAGATTAACGGCAACAGTTCGTGCCCCGAAAATTCGGACAGGCCCATCACGTGCTCCTGACGCACACTGACATATGCATGCAAACCGGAAAAGCTTTTACTTTCGGTAATCTTGATATTTTAGTTGTAATAAAATAAAAATCAGTCACTGTTTTTTATATTAGCTTTTTTCCCGCAATCTCGCAGCTTTTAAAGTTTCTGGGCAGAAAGACTTGGGGAATGTCAGTGCATGCAATGTTGGAATTGTACAGGGCTCTTTTTCTGGGCTTTTTTGAGATACAGTTTGCCCGTACTGACCAACACTTGCAGAACAAACCTTCGTGCTCTACAGGCTATTCGAGCTCGGACTCTTAGAGTTTGCCTTCGTTTGCCTAAATGCGCATCAACAGTGGTGACTTTTGCAATTGCCCGAGACCAACCCATAGAAACGCACATTGCGGTGGAAGTGTTGAGAGTGCACATTAGGCACTTTGCCCGTGCCTGTTCTCATCTTCTTGCAACACTACCGTCACAAAGGCCGCAGGCATCATTTTGTACTACGATTTTGGATTATTACACCCGCCTTCCATCAGGCTTCACCTCCGCAACTAAGCCATCGATTCCTCTATGGTGTTTGGCTCGACCTGCAGTGCACCTCACCGTACCAGGAATCAGAAAAAAATCTGAGCTGTCATCCCCTGCCCTTAAACAGCTAACGCTGCTCCTTTTGCACGAGAGGTAAGCCGACCACCTACATATTTATGCTGATGGGTCGACAACTCTCCAGTGTTCCTGTGGAGCTGTGGATTTTCCAGCGAGAGCCACTCCCATCGGTTTCAAGACATGTCACCCAACGAAATCGACGGCTGCGGAACTTGCTGCTCTTCGCGCTGCACTTCCGCCTCATCAGCCAAGAACCTCGAAGATGGTCCATAGTCAGTGACTCGAAGACAGCACTACAGTTTTTACTATCAGCCCTGCGGCACGGACCACACGAAGAACTGGTATTCGAAATTAGGGAGCTAATCCATACCTTGGCTGAGCAAGGACACCGCGTGACATTTCAGTGGCTTCCAAGTCACTGCGGCGTCATAGGCAACGAGCACGCCGATAACGCTGCTTGGTCGGCTCTTCAAGGCGACAAAGAAGAGTCTATACCGTTATCAAGGACAGATGCCGCTATAAAACAGTCGAATGCTCACCCGCGACAGGACGTTCTCTACACAAGTTTTCAAAGCAACCGACTGCACCACCACCTTCGCATCCCAGCTGGTCTCTGCCGACGCGAAGCTACCCTGCTTTATCGAATATGGGTAGGAGTACCCTTTACGAAGTAGTTGCTTTCCGAATCGGATGGGCCGACGACGCCTCGTGTGATGACTGTGGTAGCGAGGAGACTCTTCAACACACTTCTCTGTGACTGCCCTCACTACAATTTACAGAGACGATCACTCGCGAACGTGATAGCACGCTTGGACCAAAGACCGTTAACAGAAGAAACCATTTTAGAATGCCGACATCACAAGAGATCGCAGCGGAGGGCGACGAGAGCCCTGTTGCAGTTTTTAAAGACTACGGAACTGGACAAGCGGCTGTAGCCTGAACTGATGTTTACAGTCCTACAAGTGCTACTGTGCTGTGCAGTGATTGTATGCGGTGACAGTGACCGACTGTGATTGTGTATGTGTGCTCCCTTTCTTTCTCTATCTCTACTTTCCTGCCACTTTACCTCCCCATCCCCTCTTTCCCCAGCGTAGGGTAGCAAACCGGACCTTCCCCTCTGGTTAACCTCTCTGCCTTTCCCCTTTCTTCTGTCTCTCTTTCTCTCTCTTGTTCTGTTTGTGTGTTTGTCTTGTTTTTTTTTTTCTATTTCGTCAGAAAAATTATGTGCTTAAATGACAAGGACAAGAACGTACGACTGTCCAAGTGCCATTTGATACTAACGCTGTCGCGCTTGAAGATGCAGCCTATTTATCATTTGTCAAGAAAGTACGTCCTATAAGCTATGCGCTTCAGTGGTGACACTTGTGTCCCATCTAGTGGATCTTTGACGCCTCCGTGCTGTTATTCCCACTTCGAATCACTGCCTGAACAAAATGCGGAAGAATCGGTATACAACGGCATGTATGCTCGGTAATATAGTGTATTCGAGATTGGATCCTTCTGTGGAACCATTCGAGCGAATGCCGGCCTCAGGGTTTCGCCCCTCTGCCGCCAGCGTCGCGCCACCACGGCGTGGGAGGCTTGCACGATCGCCCACGCGTCGACGACTCGATTGGCCTCGCGGCACGCAAGTGATGAGCCACTGTTTTCGGTGCCAGGAACGCGGGACGGTGAAGCCACCCCCGCGCCTCTGTACAGGAAACGCTCACGCGCATATTCACCGTTTTCACAGCCCTGTGGCGGCTTTCCATCTTTCCGGGAACGACGATATAGCAGATTGCGCTTTGCCTTTCTGAAGCCTTTGCGTCGGAGTGATCGTTCTTACTCGGTTGCGCTGGCTACGAAGTGCAAGCTCTCCGCTGTAAAGTGCATTCATATTGGTCGGAGTGAAATGGCTCCAATTGGCGCGGTGTGCGAGTGATACATGGTGCGTGCTAAGTAGCGATGTGCCCCACTTCCCTTTCCAGTTACCACACGCGTTTTGTTGAAACCTTATCCCTACTGCGTAGACGTTTCCCCTTGTGCAGCGTCGTAAAAAAAAAAAAGCCGAATACTTCAGAACTTGCTCATGCTAAAAGCTGGAGATGTAATGAAATGGCATAACTGGCGTATTGAATATTACTCTTGGCTTACGTAGGTGTGTGATGTTTTCAAGCTTATGTTACGGGCTTGTATGACTGCCACTCTATTAGCATCCCAAGAAACAGCACCCCCCCCCCCCCTTACCGATACCCACCTCCCCGTATACAACCCGTTTATTACGCTCCCATGTGTAATCGCTGACACTGCGGCAGCAGACGCTCTGGAGAAAATAGGAATCTAAAAAAAAAAAACTAAGCATAACACTACAGTGGCACTCGGAAATAATGTTGCATAGTGCTGTCGAGCCATGCGCCTGAATTTTACAAACCATTTGGTAAGCTAGAGCGGTTGCCAAGAACAGCACTTAGCCAATGACAAACTGCTCTTATGAGCGAGAAAAACTATGTAAACTCAGCCCGAGGTCCCCAATGATTTCTACGCATCTTCTCACAGCTGTCTGTTGAGTGCACTGATTGTCGCGTATTACCGATAAAGAAAACAGATTTGAACTCGTGAGTGTGTGATGCGTACTTTGTGCGCGCTCTGTAGCCGCTTTCTGAAAAAGCTTCACTTCACTCTTATTTCTTTAAGGACCCCGCAATATTGAGATCTTCTACAAACGGTGGGATTTACATGTGTACATGTAGTACAAGCAAGACATGAAAATATACAATAAAAGGCCTACATGAAATGTACAAACAGGGCAGAAATACATGTGCGGCCACTTTTTTTTTTTTAATGCATGGTAAGCAAAGGTGATTTGTGGTGTCTGTGGAGTCATAGTCACCCTTTGTAAGGCTGATGGGCAGGTGATTTCTACGATGTAATGGAGGCACGCGTTCTAGACTGCAAGTGCATGAAAAAAAAAAAAGGAAAAGCCAGGAGAAGTGAGAAAATGGCAGCGTGTGACTTGCAGTGAGTGACCTGTTCCACACGAAATCCGCGTATGTGGGAAGATCTACGCAGTGCAAAGTTGGCTGCGAAAAAAAAAAAAACGCTACTGAAAAGACGTAAGCTGGAGATGCGGCGGCGAGACGATATCATATATAGGTTGTATTGCGATATTAAAAATGGAACGATTCTGTCATATGAGTATAAGAAATGGACGAATCGGATTGCGGAGTTTTGGATGGATTCACGCATTTTAATCATACATGTTTCATGTGGAATGGATGGAAGTCCGTATCCAAGTTTCGGGAGCATAATAATGTTGTAGGTGAGAATGTTGTCGAGTTTAATGTAGATTACGGTTCAGAAGGCGCCGTATTTTGTTATCGGCGGCAGTGATGTTCGCGATATATGCCCCCGCCAACTGAGATTTCTGAAGAGGGTGATGCTTAGGTATGTCTCGACTGATTCAAGAGATGTGTTAGCATACTGCACGGAGATAATGCAGTATTTTAGTGGCAACGGATTTGCCGGAATCAGAGGTGATAAACCAGTGGTCACACCTATCTTGTACGTTGTTTAATGTGCTACAGCGTGTTGGTCAGTGTCGTTATGAATTGTTTGATGTAGATGACGCAGTCATCTGCGTATACACACGCATTTGGGGAGACAACTGCAGGGGAAGATCATGAACGTAGTGTACGAAGAGCAGCAGGCCGAGGACACATCCTTGGGACAGACCCGATTTTACTACGAAGAAACTTGCCCTCCAGGAACCCCACAACGGTGGTGCTCACCTCGGCAACACTAGCACCAACTTCCCCGGTGCGACGGCCAGGTTTCAACGTGATTTTATTAACCGGAACTTCGGAGCCAGCTGCAGTGCGTGTGACCGGTTGTAGTGATACTCGTCAGTGCAATTCGTTCGGAGGAACACCGAAGAAACACACGACAAGCTTCGCTTACCCCTATTTCCTCGACAGGGAAGGGGCTACTGAATTTCTTTTTTTTTTTAAATTTGCCAATAGCTTGAAATTGATTTTGTCTGGCCCGGATGAAGATTACAGCTTGCATTTTTTTTATAACACCTTTGATACCATCTGCACGGAACAAGAGTGGCGGCATAGAAGACTGCATGCGTACTGGTTGCAAGGGCAGTGCTGAATCGGGTTCGATGGTGTGGGCTCACCATTTGAGTGTGGGCTCACCGTCAGAGCCCGAGATCGCTATGCCAGTATCATCAGTGAGGGTGATAACACCTGCCACCTGGGGGTTTGTATTTACCACACTGTGTAATGTAGGGAGTAATAGAATGTTTTTGACGAGGATTAGTCGTATGCATGCATTTTCAGCCTCGTAGTATTTTTCACAAGCCAAAGCACATGCTTTTGTTTTACCTAACGAAAAGACCACTTTTCCTTGCTTTGTAGTCGTGTACGCGACTCCTCAAACCGGGTTTCTGCTTGTTGGCGCGAAACGGAAATGTAGACTGCATGCAGCGAGTTCGGTATTCTCCTGCTCCTCTCTAATCCTTCTCTAATGAACGACTACTAAAAGTGCTCGGGAAAGCAGGCTAGAAACCTCTACAAGTTCACTATCTTTCGAGTCATAGTCACCCTTGTCGTAAAGGCGTACGGTTGTAGTACAAGTTTGTCGTAGAGGTGGCGCCAGGTTGAAAAGGGCACTGAATACTTCCTGAACCTTATTCGTTAATATAAGGTCTACAATTCTGCACGTATAAAGCGTAACTGGCGTTGGGTTAGGCAGCAACTAGGCTAGATTTAAATTAAGGCAAACATGAAGAAACTCTTCTTTTGCACGATTGGGAGTTAGTCTCCCCGTTAATGCTGGAAAAGTTGACGTGTCTAAATGATCAGACATGTGTATTCCTGTGCTGACTTGGGAGCTGACTAATGCCATCGTTAAATTTGGCAGCAAGTCCGAGACCTTGCTCACGTCGATCGTCGGCGAGCAAACGCTTAGCAGGATTGTTTGCAAGGCTGCACAAAAAAGTAGCCGTAGAATATTAAGGTCAGATGAACTGTCACTCACAGCGATAAAAAAAAACCGCTTCTCCGCGCGTGTGGCCGAACTTTACAGAAGACGTGTCTGGGGCCATATGGAGCCACATTCTCCATCGATCATTTTCGGTCGTATCATCTTCAGTGTCCCTTCATTGGATAAGCGAGCCGACAAAACACCCGTCACTTCAGCCTGGCGTCACGCTGAACGTGAGGTCACAAAAAATCCAAAGAATTTCCTAAGTTCATAGGTCGGAAGTATGGCCTTTGCATACATTGTTGGGCGCCACTCCATTTATACAGGGTGTTTCATTTTAGCTGCAACAAATTTTTAAAAATTGACTGTGGCAGATCGCACAATTATAATCCTCGATCTAAACTACTCGATGAGGCGGCCATTACTTCCACGAGAAGTCAAAACGCCCATTTGAATAATTAACATAATTACTCTAATAACTTTTTAATTAATTATTTTACGGCGCATCTTTCAATCTACGAAGTATAGCCGCTGAGTTCGCAAGGCGTATCCACTTGGAACGAATCCTCAGGACCGAACCAGTTTCGAGATATTGTTTTCAAAGTGTCCGACGAAATGCATGGGCGTTCCAGTTAACTTTGTGTTTCAATGCGTAAAACAGCGTTTCCCTCAAGTAGTTTCCCAGTCAATGCAAGATTCTTTTCGTCGCAACCTTGCATCGTCCTTGGGGTCTCTAGCACACAAGCTCTAGCGCACAATTCACTTATATAGCCCTGGAAGGTTATAGTGCATGGCGCGGACTCTCAGTAATCTAGCTATACCGGATGTCCCAGCTAAATGTCGCGAAGAATTATAAAAAAAAAGTGGGCTTTACGTGGACGCTACATGTTGATAGGCATTGTTCATGCTGCTAGCTAGAGCACTGCATGGGCTCGGGCTTACCCGAAAGGCCGGGCCCGGGCCCGGCTGCCGGGTAGAGCAGTTTTTTCACCGGCTCGGGCCGGGCTCGGGCACGGCGTGTGCTTTTTGACACGGGCCCGGCTCCGCGGCCCGGGCCGGGCTCGGGCTTTCTGGTGGTGCGCATGTGACGTGCAGCGAGTTATTCTCGGGCGTCTCAACTCTGAAAAACATGTATTTTTCGGTCTCGGGCCGGGTTCAGGCCGGTTTCGAGCCGGGCTCGGGCCGGGCTCGGGCCTAAGGTAACGGGGTGGCGGGCGCGGGCCGGGCGGGTAACGTAGATTATTTTCGGGCCCGGGCCGGGCCCGGGTCTCGCCATAAATGTTTTGATCGGGCTTGGGCGGGCCGCCCAATGTAAAAACGGGCCCGGGCCTGGCCCGGGCTGAAAAAATCGGCCCGTGCAGTGCTCTACTGCTAGCCAGGAGTATTTTCTTTAATTTTGCACAAAGGTCTATTTCGTTAAGTTTGATTGCATAACATTTATGTTTCCTCATTTATTAGGTAAGGCGTCAATGCAAAAACCTGTGGAAGATGTCATGCCTGACATCGCTATCAAGCGGCGAATCTTTTCTCTTCATTCTTGTAGCCCCGAACCGTGCTGTTCGCCACACGTTCCGCCGTACTTGGCGACGTTGGCAAGAAAATGTAGAGACGCTATCTGCATGCGCCTCGCACAATTTCGACGCGGCTGAACATATGTGCTATAGCATAAGAAATCTACTTACCTAGCGTACAGATGTATTTCATGCTACCGAAAATGGCGCTGTGTAGTGGCTGGCGTTGCACTGCTAAGCCCGAGGGTACGGAAACAAGTCCTACCCGCGGCGGCCGCATTTCAATGAAGGCGAAATGCAAGAATGCAGGTGCATGGCCCGTGTACCGTAAATTGGGTGCACGGTAAACAACCCCAGGTGGTCAAAATTAATCCGGAGTCCCCCACTACGGCATGCCTCATAATCAAATCGTGGTTTTACCACGTAAAATCCCAGAATTCAATTTAACTGAACTAAAGCTAATCGCAGTAACAATGCAATAAAATTTCTATTCTCCTTCCAAGATAGATGCACTTTGAGACACTCAATTAAATTCAACTGATTGTATTTCCATCTCTGTAAAACATCCGTCAGAACAAAAAGCTGAGGAGTAAATATTTGCATAACTGAAGAAACACTCTGCACCTACTGAATGGGGCATTTTTTTTCCATCCTCGGGAAAAAAATATAATTAGCTCATATGCCGCAGTAGAGTGTTGCACAACGGACGCTCGTACATCGCCCTTTTCTAGTGTACTGCGAACAAAAGCACTCAGAGCTTTCTGAAATGTGCTCTCGCAAGAGCTCTCTCTAGATGGTCTCTATACTACACGACAAAGAGTGTTGCGAGACCACGTGAGAGTGCGTTTTTTGAGCAATTGTGAGCCCTCTTGGTCGTCCACTGGAACGCAGCCATTGAGTCGGGAAACAATGCGTGTCGTTTCTATTTCCATATGCATTTGCGAACACCTTAGCACTTATGTGATACACCGGTACAATGAGATACGTCCGAGAAACGTTTTTGCTCCCAAAATGGAGCCGCGAGTGGTATCAAGTCCAAGCCCGACGTTGCCGTTGCCGCGGTGTTCTTGTGTTAGCCAGATGCAAATTTCGTCCGTTTTCATCTCTTACAAGTACAAAGCGCATGCGCTACCTAAGTAACCATCGCGTACCTGCGCTTCCTATAATGCCGCAGTAATATACAGTTTTAGAAAGGCGTACGTAAGCAATCGTAAAGACCTTACGTATGATCTGACATTGTGATCAGTTTGAGTGTGTTCGTGTGTGTGTATGTAATGTACGTATGTGTATGTGCCGTGTGTGTGTTTGTCTGATAACAGTGTACATCATATCTTTCAGCCGACAGCCGGAGCATATATAGCATGCCAGGCCGTCAGCCAGGCAAACATATCCAGCCTCTCCCCTTACGTATGTAAAGAAAAAGCGTTCTCCTCACGGCGCATGCTTTCTATGTTACGGTGTTTCTGTGGCTTACGTAAGCTGTGTGAGCATCTTATACGGCGAGTTTAACGTGTACGGAGTGCTCAAGTGCGCTGAGAAATAGCATTGTCAAAAATGGTGGCAGCCGCGCGGCTCCCGCTTCAGCTGTTTGATCGCCAATAATTGGTCAATTAAGCTTCCGCTTCCCCTCGACCCTCGGGGAATCTCAAGTTGGGAGCGGCCAGCGCAACCACTTTTTCCCATCGTTCGGCAAATTTGGCGTCCGTAGACATGGCGAGACTCGTCGGCATAGAAACGGCACGTTGGCGCTTATGGAGTGTCTTGTCTTGGACATGTTGAGCACCAGTCACCCGATGACGCAACGCACACATAATTTTTTTTTTGTACTTGTGTTCCCGTAGGTTAAACTAAAAGTCTCAAAGCCAGGCACACGTACCGTAACGTTATGCAAACTGATTGCATTGAAAATATTACGTAAGGGCCCATATGTTATTCTAAATTTGTCTAACATCTGCTGCGGGGCACATCTAATTTGTACGTATTCACAAATATTCTTCGCAGTCGCGTCTGAGTTACTTTCGCTTAGTTCTTTATTTTCTGATATAGTACTTGGTGTATTGGATGAGAAATATTTGAAATTTACAACAAAAAAATTGTGGGGTGATTTTAACAAATCCTCGGCTCACTTGTCAGAGCTCGTATACTGTCGTCTTGCTCTCTATAGGTTGGCACAAAAAAAGAAAACCTACTGAATACATGCTCCAGCAGAATGCGCCGTTTCTATATATAGAAAAAGAGGAGGAGAAATCTCCTCAACCATACTGCACCAGCAAACGAAGGAACTTGGATGTATACGGTAGTATGGGGGAGAGCGGAAAGTTCTTTATTTGTAAATAGTTTCACATGGCTCCACTGAAAAAAAAAAGTTTTCTAGCTATGGCTCACTTGTCAGTGCATGACGCCTGGACGCTGCACTAAGACGACAAAAAAATGCGATATTTCTCGGTTACCGCTTGGTTTGAGAATGCTTGTGAGCATGAAAGTCGAGCATAAGGCTCGTGCTTATAATAGTAGTATTTAGTAGTATATAATAGTGGTAGTATAATATAATAGTATTTATCCCAGTACCTTCAACTTTGCAGTTGCTATGGCCATATTTACTGCTCTAAAGCGCAACGCTCGGGTGCTCCAGACAAAAAAATTATCTACCCTGCAAGTACCGATTAATTTCCTTTCTGTCTCCACTCTCAGATACCAACGCCAGATGTGCTTGAGCTTTTTCTCGCCTTTATCGTACGCATCACTCATGCCACGGCTGTAAATCGCGTGGGAGCATGACTGCGTCACATTTTAAATTACATCGGTGGCGCTGTTTAACAGGAAGGAGTATTGATGGCGCGATTGCAGTTGATACAAATTGTGGCATGCCGCGAACATTCCAGTCGAATTGTCGTAAGTTGAATAGGTCATGTTTTCTATGATACGAATATTCTCGGGTTGCAATTGTCCTTGTATTTCATCTATACTCACTTCCGCAATAGGCCTGAATGTTCTGGTCTGTTCTGTTCTCTCATGCATAGGTTGCTATGGATAGGTTGAAATGAAGAGTACCTCGGCTACTCCATTCAGACATCTTAGACATATGTTTACGCAGCAAAGAATAACGGAATAAATGATAATAATAAAATAAATAAATATATGCATGAAAAAATGACTATGAAAGTAATAAAGATAACGCCGCTACGGAGAGTCCACATGGACGTCTGCCTTAACCACTAACCGAATAATAATATGCACTTCGCCGTCCTCGTCCATCGGTATGCAAGAGTGCTCCATGTACTAAATGGATAGGTCCTAAAGAAACACACACCTCTGGTCAAATTCCGTCCAATATACCACGTCACCTTTCAGTGATCGCTTAATTCATCTTACATATCACGAGTTGAATCATACAGAACCTGTGAGTACTAATCACTAGCAAATTAATATCAGCCGATTATATCCTGAACCTTACTGCCGATTATCAAAATCCCTTGGCTGCAGAAAAAGAACAATATTTTATTGCGATAGAAAATATAAGGACACTCCAGGCGCATTTCTGCTTTCGCTGTCGCCGTGAGGTTCCGTATAAAGTCCACGGGCGATAAAATCGTCACCTCGCCCCATATGCTCTACGTGCGAGTGAAAGCGTGCGAGAGTGAGCAGGCGATCGCGGCTCAATCTCGTGCACGCAAGGGAGGGAAGCGTGAAGCAAGCGCACCGTCTTCCAGTCGCGCGCAACGCTCCGGAAGGAGGGTGGGAAGGGAGGGGGGGGGGAGCAAGGCTTCGGGGGGAGGGTAGGTAGTGGGACGGCCGCGTACTTCGGCGCGCTCCCGCCCGGGCGATTGTATTGTGAAAGCCATATGCGGCGGGGACAGAGTCCTTCCTCCCTGCGCTGTGTTTTCGCGGCTTAGTTCGCGTTGATGCGAGCGGCGGGACGAAGGTCATTTCGCTCGCTGCTTCTTACTCACTACAGCGTTTTGACAGCGCGTTTCCGCGGTCATCGAGGGAGGCGCGTTCATGTTTGCTTGTGCGCGCGTGACACCATGCGTGTTAATTTAGTTGGTATGCCTACGTTCACAAGTTTACACGGCCGATGAAACTACTATCCTTACTTCGTATCGCTGTCCACTAGTTTGCTATCGCAATCGATGCTTCGCCTTTAGGGCAAAACTGCGTCTTTTTTTGTGCCCTCCATCAGTTTGCAAACGTCCATGTGAAACCTTCATTCGTATACTAAACGAGAACGCATCGTTGATATGGAACCCCCATCAAGTTTAGCTATTTATAATCTCGAATCCATTAATAATAACGCCATCAAATTCATCATGTCAAATGACGGTAATAACTACAGTGTAAGCGGCACTAAATGATCTCTCTAACTCCAGTCTCTCAAATCTGGCAACTTTGTGTTCTTTTATAAATTATATCATACTGTTCTTCACCGCCATGACTCAGTACTAATTCCACCTACGCACACTTCTTGTCACATTATCAGCTCAATGAGCCTTCAGCGTCTTTATGGGAAAATCAACGCGTTCAACAAATCATTTCTTCCTAACATTATTGAAGCCTGGAACAGTCTACCAGAACCAATTGTCATTGAGCGTGATGCTGAAATATTTGGGGAACTGTTCACTACATACTTTTGTTATTAGCGGTGTCCAATACTCATTCTGTAAGTGAATTTTTTTATGTTACGCTACTGCACTTCATTCTACTGTTATGAAAAACGACAGTAGAAACGCTGTTGGTGTTGATATTTGTTTGCTTAATAATTGCTGCGCACATCCAACTGTACTTATTTTTGTACAGAATTGAATGCTCACTTTTGCTTTCTTTTACTACTCCTCCCTAATGCCCCATTTGGGGCTTTTAAAGGTGAAATAAATGATGAAATAACTAAATTAATTGATTATACAGGCATGGAACCAACAGTGGAAGGTCAGTGCTGGTAAGGCGAAACACTGAGCGCGTTTCCCATAGCGGTCAGAAACGGGGCTATTTTCAAAACAGCTCTCTGACTCTCCACGTCCCCTGTCCCTAAAGTAACCATAAACGCAGCATTAAAATTATCAGCGAAACTACAGGGTCACTTTCTTCGGTGCCTGAAAATTATGTCTGGATAACCTTGCCCATTTAATCACATCATCTTTTCGTTCGCACGCGGCCTCTTCGTACGTGGATACCGCGTCGCATTTTGCTAACGTATTTCTTGTATGAAACGAGCCTACATCAGTGCGTTTACCCTTCGTAGATCTATGCATGCGTGAATCACGTCCTGCTCCAAGTGACAGAAGGCCGATATAGTACGCGCCCGTTCTTAAAGCAGTGTTTCAAAAACACGCAAATTTATTTCGTCCCGGTGCGAACACACACACAAATGCAGGTTGGTAGAAGGGTTAGAACTGCCCACGTAGCGGTCTGTAGTCAAACACTGTAACCACTACGTCAAGGCCACGTTTAAAAACGGGGGCATTGTTACATAATCTAGCTGAAAGAAACGTCCCCAGGAGTGGGCGGTATAGTCAGGTATAGAGTGTGGAAGTTTAACTATTAACTAATGCATTCCGAAAGGCTCATGGTAATATCTTGTGACATTGAGTGAAGATGGCTTCGACATGCAGTGTAGTCGCGGTTACAGGAATATTCACTTGGGCTTCCTCAATCCCATGCGATTAGTGCCATTTTCTCGCCGAAAAATATTTTTCGGCGAGAAAAATATAGTTCGCACGTACAACTAACAATGTGACTAAATTTAATACTCCACGTCAGATTGAAGCGCAAGTTGAAAGAACGCTACGTCGGTAGAATGAAACGGCGAGGTTGACGAAGAGGCCAAGCACAAAAGAGAGACAATGAGTGTTGTTTTTTGACACGAGGACAATGGCAAGAACAATGGCGCGGCGGATCTAGCTCCGTTCTGGGAATGTGTCATTAATCAAGGGCTCAACACCAAGAATGGCCTTAGTAATAATCGCATGCTTGCATGATCCCCGTGCACTTGTTACAACTTTAGGTACCTGCCCCCGCCTCCTCCTTCCCCCTAACTGCCCACCCTGTGCAGTTGTGAGCGCTTAATTCTGTTAAGACAAGTACATATTATCCGCGGATAATTACCGTTCCCTCCTACTTGGCACGCGCCATTAACATTTGTGGTCTTAATGGCACAGACGTCGAGAACAATGACTGCACCATGGCGGTAACGCCGACCTACAAAAATTACAAGAGTTTCCCACAAAAGTTGCTGCAAGAGGGAGCTTTGGCACTGCGATTGTTAAGCTGGCTCGTGAACGATCGGTAGTACATATAGATTTGCCTGATCTTTGCGGTTGTGGCTTCAGACTTTCTTTTGGCGTTGTTTATCACGCCTTTCTCTGTCTAAACTTCCAAGAAATTATATTTTCTAAGCGCATGAAAGCTATAAGTCTCAGCGCACATGTATAAGCACAGTGAACTTGTGCTCCTAAAATGCCATTTTTTTTTAATGATCAGCTTGCAAAGTCACAAAGCCCCTTGACGCCAGAAGGAGAAAGTTTAGGGAAATCCAGGTACAATGCCCATTGATGCTATGCTGACTCAACCAAAACTACCTAGATGGCACAGACCTACGCACTCCGATCTATGACGTCATGCTACCTGGCCCGAAATTTCCATTGCCAAGGCTGGCGTGACGAAGCGGTGACGTCAAAATCACTGTTGCTTACGCGGGAGCACCCCATTAGATTCTATGGCAGTTGGGCCAGGTAGCATGACGTCATGGATCGGAGTGAGTAGGACTTGTGCTATCTAGGTGGTGTTGGCTGAACCGCCGTACTTCTAGCTACCAGAGTCCCATCTGAGGGTTTTTTGGAGGAATATCCATGACGAGTACTTCAAAGGCGCTACGACGACTCACGCATCGCCGACCTGGTAGGTTCAAAATATTTTCTTTTCGTGCGCAGTCCGCAATGAAGCGTGATGATAATAAACGTTGCGAGGATACCTAGAACGGACGCCACAAATTTGGCTTAGGTCCCCTTTAAATCTTGCCACTGCGAAAATCGCGCCCAGTTCACGGATTTAATGTTGTGGCTATAGTTACAATGAATGTTCATTTACGAGGACATTTAGAAAGTCACTGCTTCCGGAAATTCACCCTTGCATGACAATCGTGCTATGGAGGATTTTTCGTCATTAAGTATTAGCCTGAATTTTCGCAATGCCAGTAATTCAATATATCAACTGCTTCCTATTGAGATCGCTTATTTTCCCGGTTTTAATCCCAGAGACAATAAGGCTTAGCCTATGCAGGAGCACAAAGTACTTCAGCTTCTTAATGCTTCTTGCTGTGCTATAGCTGGTTAATACTTGTTACAGTGTAATGGGACTCCAAACAAATTTATGACCAGGACGCTCTTTTCTGTCTTGGTCTTACTTCAATTCGTTTCTCGACCCATTACACCATAATAAGTACTTAGCTTCTCTTGAGAGCGCTGTATAAGTTGCCAAATCGTCTTAGAGATATGTCGTCATGCCCTACGGCACGAAAAAAGATTGCGCAACAAACGTGCAGAGAATTAGACTCACTGAGCCTAATTGTTACATCAGCGTCGAACACTGTAAGTTCTAGTGGTTTCTCCACACGTTTTCGGAGCTGCATTTTTTCTTCCGGCTGCTAAACTAGGCGTAATCTAAGCTGCTTACGCGCCGCACGTAGTCCTCAATGTGTACTTTTCTTTTTAGTGATGTAGTGGCTTTCTTTTGGGCATCCCTTGTTACTGAATTTTATGAATTTTCAGGAGAAAAATGCACAGTACATTTCATTTCCTTAGCCTTGCGGAATCTAGCTACATCCTTTTTTTTACATATTATTGAAAATCCGTTTGTAATGTTTCCAAGTAAATTGAGCCAAGTTTTAGGAAGACTGGCTTAGTCTACATGGATGTAAAGATATATGTTCGCGTCCACGTCCCCTAAGTCAGGGTATGTTTTCTATCCCATATATTCAGTAAGTTAACCTTGTTGAGATTAATCAAGACATTGTAGCATCAATTTGGTTCTTCATGAATGAAATTGGTTTCTCCATAGAAACATCTTCAACGCGGATTTCTTTAACCACAATTTCCTCCAGAGTGACAAAGAGTGACTGGGATAGCTGACGTAATAGTAGAGTCGCAGTCAAACTCGAAGTGTTTCGTGCAGCGCATGTTGTAGTTGGCATTGGCAGCGCTATGCAAGCAATCTGTTTTCATTTAAGTTGTTATTCTTACATTTTAATTAAACGTAATGATTAATTTCCCCTATATTCCCTTGCTTCATGGTATGTTTCTTCTGATGCTAGCCATGGCTGTGATTGATAAAACTGTCGCAGTTTCGCCCTAAAGGCGAAGCATCAATTGCGATAGCAAATTAGTAGAGAGCTATACGGAGTAAGGATAGTAGTTTTATCAGCTGTATAAACTTGGACATGTAGCCGCACCGGCAACGTGCAGAACTGTTGTAAACACCGTCGGCGTTTTGCCCGCGTTCGCACCGAACGCGCGCGGCGTTGGTGACTGTTGCCGGCGCCTCTGGCGGCGGCTCGGAGGTTTTCGACGAGATCAGAACGGGACACTCGTCGAGCAGCGTCGGAAGTCTTTACCACCTTCTCGCCTCGCAACGTTTTTATATAAATACGCATTTGGTGCCGCAGCTAAACGTCGCTTCCCCTCCCTCCCGTCCCCCCACAACCTTTCGCGGTGACGGAAGAAGTCGCGTTTGCTCTCCGCCGTGCGGTCGCTCCACGTGATACATACACGCATCCACGCATACAGCATACGGCGCGCGGCGACGATCTCATCGCCGTTGCACTCTATAGACCTTTTCACAAACCGACGTTTGAGCAGCGCCATTTGCCGACGCGGGCGACGTCTAGCGTCAGAACATGTTATGCCACCATTTTGGACTGTGCGCCTTGCGAGAGCAGGCCGGCCGCACTTCGGTTGTGTGATCTTCGCCGCGCATTATTTCGATTGTTTTCTTCCGTTTCGCTTGTCTTGTGCAGCTTGACTTGTTACATGTTTCACGTGCTCGCGTGAGCGCTCAGTGTGGTGTGCCATGGCAACAGCAAGCCTAGCCAGTGGATGTGGTGTTTCGTCGTCGGTAGCGGCGGCAGCCGCGTCTGCTTCGTCGAGACCTGGCGTGCTAATCAGCGGTATATTTCATTGTTATTTCTGGACACATGCGACCGTATCGTCGATTGAATCTGATCACCATTAGGTTTCGTGGTTGAGGGTTGCCTCATTTAGCGAAAGCAGGCGCGTACGTAGCTGTCGGGCAATGTTTAGAACCAGGCGCCGCGGCGGCCCGACGACGCGTGTCAGTGGTTGGCAGATATGCATGCGGCGGTTACTCCATACGCTTCCGACACAACTGAAAAGCTCAGTCATGCAAAATTTATTGGATCTGGTGCGGTGCAGTGTGCTTATAACCAAATGTCAAAGCATAAGCGTGGTGATTGAGCAGCGCGGTACCTGCAGCGAACCGACGCGCGACAGTGATCACAGATGCCAGCGCAACTGATACAGCCCAGGTGCTAGATTTTTATTTTTAGTATTTAGTAGTTATTTATTTATACATACTGTCAATCCCAATAGGGATTATAATATGACTTGTTATAAAGATATATTTGTTTACCTATTTTTTACGTTTGTTTACCTGGAATGGCTTTTCTTTCGAATGTGTGAATTTGGAACAAGCTTCGCTCACGGTGAACCTAAACGTAGATCGTGCGCGAAGTTTGTATTGAAGATATCGCGTACGGAAAGAATTGTTCATGTGCGCTATCTCTGAAGCGAAATAAGCCAATAATATTGCAGCGTTAGGGCCATCCCTTCTCTTTCTCTAGTTTCTGTGCAATGTTCATAATAAAGTAATGTCGAGTCTTGACAATTGTCGAATAAATACATATGCGTATGACTGCAAACCACTACTGACCGTGAGTGAAAAGCGCTTAGTGGTCAGCGAAGCGGTCACTGCACGCACGTAAGTATTTCACTTGATCGACTGTGCGAATAATTTTTTTTCGTTGCTGTTATTCTTGAAAGTATGATGCTATTGTCCGCGCGTACACATGCGAATACCATTTTTTACGTTCTAACTTGCGCGGGCTCATTTAGCGCGTTTCTACGCCATGCACAGTTAGCGCATTACGGTTCCCGAACTCTCGCACTGGCGCTAGGCCGCGCTGATGAGGTTGACACGTTCATTTTTGCATTCTCTTGCTGCCCAAGCACATAGACAACGCTCAAAGATGGGTGAGCTCGATGCAGCACCACACTGTTGAAGTTATTAACTTTATGGGCAGGGCCGCGCAGGGTGCGTGTGAACGCAGAGACAATGTTTTGGTGGACACAGGGTCTGCATACATCTTCCATAGGACACGATTTTTCCAGATCGTTGCGAAGTGTAATTACCGACTAGTTCTCACGCAGAGTGCTTGAATTTGTGTTATACCGGTGTCACACGGCCATTTTGGTAGCGATCGAGACCGATCTGGATCAGAATGTTCGACTGCGATTGGCTCCCTTCCGCAGATTGAGCAAAGAAGCCAATCGCGACCAAGAAATTCGACCCAGATCGGCCTCGATCACGATCAAAAGTGCGCCGTGTGGCCCCCGTATTAGGCAGTGGAATAAAGTCGTGTTTAAAAGAATAACAAATGTAGCCTCTGCCACTACATACGAGAAAATATTGCATCGAAGAGCTAACAATTCTCGCAGCCTATTGGTAAATGTGCCGAAAAAGGTTTACCAAAATGTGTTATTTTACTGATGTGTGCATTGGTTCACATTAGACTGAAATGCCAAGTCCTCAGGTGATGCAGGAAACCGGCGAAACGTGAACATATCACATCGGCAGTGGTCTCGCGGAGTGCTGTGTTGTGGACACACTTAGTCCCCAAAATCGTTATTTTCCGCTGGTTGTTTGTGCACCCATAAACTGCAGAGTGCTGGCCTGTAGCCTTTTGATGAGTATATATGCCATTATTTACGAGCGTAAGTAATTCGTGACAAAAATAAACGGAAACATCGAAGGAAAGCTACCACTCCGTAATGCAAGCGCAAGGCAAGCTCACAGTCCAGACCAAACAGGCAACACTGACACATACTCTCCACGCCAGACCGTCGGAAGCGCCCTCGTGAAAACATCTATACGGAACTTCACGGCGATGGCGACGCCGATGGCACAAATCCGCTTGGAGTGTCCATATAATTGCTATCGCAATAAAAAAATTATCCCCTCAGATGTCGTCATTATTCTGGCTCGTGTAGCACAACATTACGACACGGCAATTACCTTAGTCCACGGCATCCTCTATCCTGAGAACGAAGAAGTGTCGGAAACAAAGAAAAAAAGAGAAAAAAAAACGAGCACGGCCAAAGACTTTCGAGTCAGCCTAAGCCCATGTGGCGTTGCGCTGTCCAATTATGTGCGCATCGCTCGGCGCACTTGTCTAGAGCGCGGGAGCAGTGTTGTGTATTTGCATCCCTCTACCATAAGTCCACTGGTTCGAGGCAACTTTATTTTCATTTGAGGATGGCATAGTAAGAGGAAATAATCTATAAATTGTTGTGATCTCGCATCACGGAAGAACTTCGGCAGAGTCCTGTAGAAGAGATTTCGCCTACTCTTGCATGCTGAGGTCAGGAGGGCGTTCATTGTGGAGGCCAGCCCCTCTCAAAAAGGTGTCTCGTACGTGTCTTGTGCCTAGGCAAGTCCATAGCAGATGGCGAACATGTGCGTCTTGCTCTAGTGTCGTACAGCTGGAGCACGTGGCGCCGGCCTTGTTGAAGACTTTCAGCTTACAGACCTGTAAGTGGTTATCAGGGGTGAAAGCTACGCTATCGCCAATCCTCCACAAGAAATTTTCCTAGACATTTGCGAGATTATGGGGAGTGAGCGAGGACGCGGAAGAACAAGAACACATTTGTCGTTTCAGTAGAAATCTTAATGTGTGTGCGTGTGTTATGAACACGTTTTTTGTCACGACATTGAAAGATAAAAGCTATGTCCTTGTATTCAATGTAGACTTTTTTATCGAAAAGTTTGCCCGTGCATTGTCGCATTGTTCGGTGTATCGCACACTGCAGCGGCCGCCTTTGCTGCACAAAGGACAGTACCATCAGAACAGGCTTGCCAATCAGGCCCTCGCAATACTGCTGTCGTGAGGTTGGGCCTCTCTGCATGGCGAGGGATGATGCTAAAATAAAAAATAAAAATAATTACCGTCTCTGTTCTGGCCCAGGTCTTGTGCGTGCCACAAGACTGACAGCCAACTGATTCTTTGCTTTTTTTTTATAGCGATAGCTGTTATGGTCTCATTTCCCTAGTAGTTTCAATGTCCACCGGTGTCGGTCGCAGGAATCCCAAAGTGCTTTCCGAGTTTATAAAGAAATGAATAAAAAGAAACGTGGGCAACTTGCACTAGTGATGCAAGGCTGCATGGAGTACACAGCGTAGATGGTGATCTACCTAGCTGCTTACAGGTTTTACTGGGCTTGGCTAAGTTTTGCTAGGAAATGCTAAGTGCTGCTAGGCACGGTATTCCGTATCGGCTCGCCGCCGACGCGCAGATTCTCGCTTGGCCGGGGCGACGCACTTTAGGATGAGCCGCTTCTTCTTCGGGTGTCCCGATCTTCTTTGGTCGTCCCATGTCAAGGCTACATGTACTCGTCACAGAGTCAACGAAAGTTCTGCCGCCGTCGCGGCGGCTCCGAGCTTTATCTCCCCGGTGACGTCACGGCCAAGCTGCACCTTCAGACTTGCCGCGGCGTGGCTGGTCGAAACCTGCCGAGACGCCTCTAGAGGCGCCTGCTGCAGTCACGGACACCGCGCGCGTTCGGCGCGAACGCGGGGAAACGATAAACGCGGGCGGCGTAGGCAGCAGCTTTGCGCGTTGCCTCGTTGGTGCTGCTACAATTTTTTTCTCTCTCTCGCTCTCATTTTCGCTTTCCCTCTCCCGAGCATTGCGCGTGCCGCGCGCATGCTCTCCTTCCCTCTCCTTAACGCCCCATGTCAAGGCAACATGTGCACGGCACGGAGAGGAGGCGAAGCACACACCGCTCCGCGAGGTGGTTGCTAGGCAACCCAGGTGTTTTTCCGGTCGACTAGCACGGTTTTACGGATAGCTTAAACAGCTTCACTGTTAAAAAAAAGCGTGCAGCTTCTTGAGAGGATTCGATCCCCCGTCCTATAGAGCAGCAGTGCCAGGTTTTAGCTCTCAGCCACTCCAAGAGTACTGAAAATACTGCGCCTGGAGAGCAAGGTCAGGCCGCTAGCTGCTGTGAAGTTGGGTGACGCCACGCTCTGCAGTTTACGTCTACAAACCTGCACCGAGGTCAAAGAGCTTCAATTAAGCCATCGGTATGATGCGAAAGTGAAGATATAAAATACGAGGGAGAGAATTCTGCTGATCCAGCGCAGATGTTGTAATCCATCTGAAGCGCAACTTCAATCAATTGGTGTGTAATAAATCCTGGACGAGTAACTGCGATGCATAAAATTGCGTTTACTTTCAACCGATACAGCGTGCTGCCGCATGGAATGCTTATATTTGACCACTACAAAAGCAGCAACTTTATTGTTATGCAATCTTTATATCTATGCACGACAGTATTCACAAGCTATATCCTAATAAAACACGAAATCAGGAGGTGCGAAGCTGAGAAGTAGCCCACCTGAGGACTATGAACGATGGATCATGAACAACACACTCTGTAAGTGACCTTTGCAGTCTCTGCTTGAAACGGCCCTACATCGTGATATTTAATTTCGCTCTGAAGTTATGTCGCTCGGCAACCGAAGCAAATTAAAAAAAAAAAAGATAACGAAGAGAAGAATGCACAGTGTTAGACGTCTACGCAGCGATGTCAAGAGTACGAATGCTTTCTGTAACACGCTTGTCGAGGAAACGATGCTGATGACCGGTGCTTGCAAAGACAAGTGGGATGTATACATTGCTGCGTGAAATGATTTCGTATCTCTTGTCTTAGCATTCCGTGCTACATATAACACACACACACACACACACACACACACACACACACACACACACACACACACACACACACACACACATACATGTATATATATATATATATATATATATATATATATCCGCCAAGTTAATGAATGACCCAGACGCAGAAGAAGAAGACGGCGACGACGGCGGTGGCATCAGCAGCAGCAGCAGCCGCCGCCGCCGCCGTAATGCCAAACCTAAAGAAACCCAGGTCAAGCCAAACGCTTCTTTTTAATAACCATGTCTCTCCTCTTCACCACCGGGTAACGTAACCTCCACCATAAATGAAGTTTTCTTCTTCTCGGCGGGAGATTGCTTTGAGCGGATCTGTGAGTGCGTAGGGTGTCCCAGCTAACGTTAACCAAGCTGTTAAAAAAAAGAGTATATTTAATAAACACGGTGAAAGATACGATTTTAAGACATAGGTCGCTCGGTCGTCAGAGGTCTGTCGACCGAACAACATATGTCTTACGATCGTATCTTGCGCCGTGTTTATTAAATCTCTTTCTTTTTTCTTCGAATAGCTATAGGTTAACGTTAGCTGGGACATACGGTACACTGCAACCGATACTACACGAAACAGTTCAAGAAATACTGCGCATAATATTGGCCTTCTGACGATGCTACGATCGAAAAGAATAATTCAATTTCAGAGCAATGCTCTGCAGCTCTGCAACCAGCACCGAGTTGAAAGAATTTAGTGAAAGAAATGGTAAGACGCGATAGGAGTAATAGGGAAGAGAAGAAAGACGAACCGTGTCACTGCTTTCTTTTTTTTTTTTTTTTTTTTTGAACCGAGGAGCTCCATCCTCCACAACGGAAAACGACTTGGAGTAGAGTAGAAAGTAAAGGAAGTTTCACTTTTCTGAAAGCTGATTGCTTCTGCACTTCTTTGGATGTTTACTCCAACAGATACTGCACCAAACAGTGCAAGACTTACTGCGCATATTCGCCAACTATCGCGTGACTGCTTCGCATTGTGGGTGAAACTGCAGTTGTTTTCCTTTTTTATTTGTTGCCTTTAGGCTTATTGATAATTGTTCTGAAGTCTGCTCTTTCATTTCGGTGCCCGTACGTCGGCGGTATGAAATAGGCAGCTGCTATCACGCATGTTCCCATTATTTGAGGACATGGACGCGTTATTACATACGTGTGCCATTCTAGTAAACTCCGTGAGGAAAATTAACCCCTCCGCTGTTGCTAGCCGCGCCTGTGTGACAAAAAGGCCGCCGTGTGATGAAAACGCCGTCTTGTAGAAGATATCAATGTCGCGGGAGATTTAAATAATGGCTTCTGTTCAGTGTTTATAAGGGAACCTGACCGTAAGCTCCCTGAAATCCCTGTTTTTTATCATGACACCATCCTAATGACGTTGGTCTGTTGGCCTGGAAAGTAGGAAGAATCATCCATGTTTCTAAACATTACCCTGAATATTGAAAATCTGCGAGCCGATACTGTTAACTTGCATCCCCTCAAGATATAGAAACACTGAATTTATTCCCACACTTTAACATTCTTAATTCCTGCAGGTTTTTTTTTTTTTCACTCTTGTCTTTTCCACCTTGTCTGAAAAGTTTTCAACTTAGATTCTTTTGCAAAACTCTACTAGCACGTCTTATCAATATATTAGTTTCAATATAGACTACTTAAGCAACAGCGCCGTGTTTTGCATGTGTTATGGAAAAACACCAACTCGCCCAATCTGCTGTTCTTCTTCAGTTTATGCCTTGTTTATGACTGACTTCAAAAGAAGACCTTGATAAACTTTCGTACAAAAGATTCTTCTTAAATCTTGTCCATCTTAACTTAATCTCTCTTGTCCTGGACTGGTTAAAAGCTTTTTCTGACAAATCAAGAAAAAAATTGTTCGTGCTAAGGCACACCACAGGGTATAGTTGTCGGCCCTCTTCTCTTCTTGATATACATAAATAGACTACCTTCGTGCATTCAATCTGGCATCTGCTTATTCTCAGTCTAAGGATTTCTTCTAAGCACACCAGACTTCGCCCCCCTAATGCTTGACTTCAATTTCGCCATCCCAACATGTCCCGTAAAGTGAACAATTGCAGAGTAAATTAGTGAATCATCTTTTAATTATATACGTATAATTTATTAAGCTACCTGAAAATGCAATTTGCCGTCCAAGTAATCTCCGCTCCTTGAGGTAATACACCAGAACAGGCCGAATTCTACTATATGCTCCATGAGATGAAAAACAAAGATACCTGTTAGAAAAAAATATCGCGGTACGTCTACGAGTATTACTCGTGCTACACATGTGTCCTTTTTCTCTCGTTCTTCGTTCCGCTCTGTAACTTGACGTGGTAGATGCGGACCTTTTCAAAACTTCCCGGTCCTTTCCAATATCCCTGTCCCTGGCAGTATTCCCACTTCAAGCTGATAGAACGCTTGAAAGACGAAACAGGCTCCGGGAGTACTGCCATGATCCTGTGCAACAGTTGCCGCCCAAGTCCTGCAGGTGTAGCCATTGCACGCTATTACTGCTTCCGATTTCTCGTCCTCTCCTCCAAACTCTCCACCAGTGACCCGAGACGCGCCCAGCCGCACGCCGGAGAAGGCGACGTGGCACATCTGGCTTTGCGGGGCTTTCCGCGCGGTCCGCTGATCTCGCTTCGCCAAGGCGGGCATAAATAACCCAAGACCCCGAGCCGGGATGGGCTGCCCTCTCAAATCCGGAAATTTTGTCCCCCTAAGGAAGCGCCTTGGATGAGTCGATCAATGTCGAGGCAATGTGGAGTCTCGAGACCAACGTATCATTTATTCAAGCTCATAGAGAGCGCGTCCGACAAGTCAGAATCGCCGCCATTTAAACAGCTTCTTCGCTGCTTTTTTGAAAAAGGCGTTATGGCACGACGTTTTCAAATATGCTTAATTTGCTCACGGTGTTTAATCCTGCAATATCGGTCAATACTTAATTTGAGCGCCAATCAATGGGGAAGTTGCCTTATCGGCGTGTTCAATAGCTTCGGCATTATAATAGAGAGAAGGGAGAATGAGATAGAAACGCTGAGATAGAAAGCGGAGTATTTACGATAAATGTATTTTGTGTTACTAGTCAATTTTAGATTTGACAGCTTTGTAGCCTCAGTTGCACGTCCTGATTTGTGTGAACTTCAGAACTCGGACTCGGAACACGTTACGTTATAATTAACGTAGCCTAATTATTTCTAGTTCTGAGATAGGTACGCTGCCTATGCAAATACACTATCTATGCAGGTACGTATACAATGCTTCCAGTGGGATATAATTCGAGTAACATACACAACAATGTTGTGTTCAAAAATTTTCAGAACAACACTGAGCAGTGTTGTTACTAGTTCGTGTTGTTGACAATTGTAGGGTCTACACGGCAGAAAGAAAAGGCCCAACTTCTCTGGACCTGCGACACACATACTGTCATATTGTGATAGATGTATGTGCGAAACCATAGTGCCGAGTGTTACATTGAAAAATTTATCAGTGCGTGGCGCTGATCCCCTCATCACGCCAGGACTTTAACTAAAATACCATGTTGCTTGAAAAAAAAAGAAGACAGCAAGAAAGAAAAGGTTAAAATAAAGAAAAGGAAGAATCGAGCGTCTCAGTGCAAGCCCTCCGCAGTCACGTGGAATTGGTGAACAAAACGGGCACTCTGCCCGCTCGTATCGCTTCAGGCAGAAAAATGAGAGCTAGAAATGTTACACGAAGTTTTCAACGGACTGTGTACCGAAGGCATTCGACTCGACGGAGCGCGTCTACGTGGACTGACAGTGTTCAGAGACCGGTCTGTTGCACTTCCAGTGAAATGCATCCACAGCGGCCATGAATGTCTAAATCTGAGCAGTAAATGATGTCGCGGAGTTTAATCATCTCAAGACAATGACATGGACCGGTAATTTTCCTTTTAATTGCGGGTAATGCCGCACTCCGCTCCAAAATTGCCCAGCCATGTCCCGTACGTCAAAAAAAAAAGAAAGAAAGAAAGAAAAAAAGTCATCATCATCATCACGTCGCCAATAAACTAACATAATGTGTATATATATATATATATATATATATATATATATATATAGAATGAGAAGAAAGGGAACCGAGGGGCCCGATTTTTAGTATCATAAGAAGCCAACAAACAATGACACAAAGGACAACATAGGGGAAATTACTTGTGCTTACTAATTGAAATGAAAGAAATGATAAATTAATGGAAATGAAAACGGATGAAAAAGCAACTGTCCGCAGGTGATGAACGAACCCACGTCTTCGCATTACGCGTGCGATGCTCTCACCATTGAGCTACCGCGGAGTCGTTTTCCCATCCAATTTCTGGGGTATTTATGTTTTACAATGATGTACAACTAGAACTAACCCTGGGAGTGTTAGCCAGCGCCACCACTCACAAACCTAGGGGCGGATGTGGAACATCCTTTCTGCCGCAGGCGTCACGAGCACGTGATCTTTGAGTGAAATAACTTTTATTACAGGTCCGGCGAGGACGCGAACTCGTCGCGCACCCGGCTAGTCTAGCCCACCGGCCCGGTCGCGGGCACACCGGACAGCCAGGATTTGCTTGTCTAGAGTGGGGCTACGCAGAAGCGAGTCCCACTCATCCTTGCTGAACTTGGGGTATCTCGACCCGCACTCCCAGAGAATGTGTGCTAGAGTGGAGGTCAAGATGGGCAGGCGTCGTCGCGATATACGTCAGGGTAAACTTCGTGCAGAACGGCCAATACACGGATATGTGCCGGTCTGTAAAAGTCTAAGCGAAACAGCTTGCGCCCTATTAAATTTGGGGTGAGGGGGTGGAAAGACCCTTCTAGACATGTAGAAAAATTTTGTTACCTCGTTGTGAGTAGCGGGAGCATCCCTGTGGCCGTAGGGGGGAGGGGTGTCGGCTCTCCTTACAGAGGAAGCGCGGTCGGTGAGGTCGCGCGCAGCCTCGTGAGCAGACTCATTGAGGTTCGGGGAAGCACCCTCGACCGACCCTACTTGAGCGGGAAACCAGTGAATCGAATGATGCGTGAGAGCATCCGGATTGGAGACGCTAAGAAGACGAGCAGCTTGCTCGGCGATGCGACCCTTCTGAAAAGCCCTAACTGCCGTTTTGGAATCGCTGTAGATCTCAGACCCACGACCGTCTAGCAGGGCGAGGGCGATGGCGGCTTGCTCGGCGACTTCGGGGTCTGAAGTGTGAATCGAAGTGCTATTGGAAAGCTTGCCGCTGGAGTCGACTACGACGACGGCAAAGGTCTTTCCATCGCTGTACTCCGCGGCGTCGACGAAGCGTGCCATGCCGTCATTAGTTTATCGCCTTCACGCCATTGTGTTCATTCCTTTGTTTTTATGTCGCCGTCATCTGTCTTCCCTCTGTCGTCGTCACTGCGCTGTCATAACCTCGTCATACCGCCGTCCTCATTCCGTCGTCATCATCAGAAGCAGCAGTGACTCACAGGGCGCCCCTTATGGTTCATGTCAATGGTGACGAAACAATCTTAAACCACCAAGGAGTTGATTAAAGGCAAGCGGAAGAAGCTGTGCCGTTGCTAGGGAAGAGTGAGTGCAGTGAAGCGTAGGCCTGAGATACCCTGCCTCCAGCATATCCTCATAGTATTCTAGGCTTGCGATGTTATTTTTAGCCCTGAACATTTCGAGGGGGATGGAATCATCGCTGTATTATCACTTCAGCCCATGACATGACAGCTGTGCGTGGCATATCATGTGCGGCTGCTGTAAGTGGCGCCTATTTCCAAGATGTTTTCTGCCGAGTTAGTGCACTTGTGGATCGATGATCTTAATTTAGCAACGCCATTCGGCTGCCCCCCATTTCTGCGAAAATTAGGAGCACTTCCTGCCCAACTCCTCTGCACGTCAGCGGCAAATCTATATACGCCCTATACACATGCGGGCGATTGCAGCGGCTTCTGGTGCCGCTATTATTACCTCTCCGACTGTGACAGTGTAGGCTGGCCTGAAGATTAATCCTAAATATAGCACGGAGAGCGACATCATGTATTTCGCGTGCTTTGCATTCCATTATCAAATGCGAAAATTTCGGTTCCATCGCATCAGAAACGCAATAATGCATTTATGCACTTATAACGAATTACGCATGTTCTCCAAACTTACATTTGTTAATGTCAAGTCAAGCTTACCGTGACGTTGTTTGATGCCCCTGCAGTGGTCACACGCACCTCACTTAATGGTATTTTGCAATCAGCAACTAAGATAAGTTGCGGATAAGCGTCCCCGAAATAAGTTTCTCTTGGGTTAGCCCTCTTCTTCATATGACTCGATCATCACGAGACTATCTTACGGTCAAAGTGGATAGAGTGCACCGTGTGCGCATTTATTGAGCCCCCACACCAGCTTGGCTGCACAAAAACCCCACCATCAGCGGAAGTCGTCCATCTCGGACCTATTCCGTGCCAAATGTCCCATGTTTGCAAGTGACCATCTCATATTTTCCAAGGAAAGTTTGTAGCGTTTCTCTTTGTTTCTGAGAGACCTCTGCAAAAATAATTTTACCAATAAAAGTATCCGATTACTTGAAAGCTTTCCAAATTTCAAGACATTCTTAAAAGCAAATGTCAGGAAAAACATTTACAACAAACTTCTCCAGAAGTGGCAGGGTTAACCACAATACCCAGTTTTCTATTTACTACTCGGTTCATTTTCATCTCGTTGCAAGTTTTGTAATAACCTCATGTTAAAACTCCGCCGCAATGCATCAATCGTTTTGTGTGTGGTTCACACATGCCTCGACCTTATGTAGTCGGCATGCGCAAGGCACATTGATGCTGTTATGCGTTATCTGTAGCTCGAAACGGTAGTACACGTTCGCACTGCCTGAACATCGAACACGCAGAGCTTGCGACAGTGAGGAAGACGGCGTCACAACCATTGCACATGCGCTTCCAAACCATAAGGCAGATCCGGCGCACTTGTTGAAATTTTATTTCTTGAATCGTTTCAATGCAATGTTATGCATAGAGACACATGCTGCTAGCTTTCGCATTTTTCCCCAAATTACGTAATGACATACCCATACTAGGGCTGTGTGCGAGACAACCCGCTAAGTCTGTTTGGCGAGACATCAACGCCCATTTTGGAGAAAGAGGCATATGAGATAGGTCCACACGCTACACTTTGGCTACTGTAATGCAATAGTATTATCACGATTATCAGGATTGTACTGCCTACAGGACCGTCTCGCCATTACAGACCACAATAAAACCCCTTGGGAGGACGCATATCGTGCACTAATTTCAGCATCGTCCCCCCCCCCCTCCCCCAAGTATCCCTTTTAATTCGACAGTATCCTTGCTCGGCTTAATATTGATTGCACCGCGTCCCAGTTTGCTCTGCTGAAAAAAAACTTTAGAAAGACTTAGAAAACGCCTTTAATGTGCAAAAGCACCTCCGCTTCTCCATGTTCTTGTGGAGCCTTTTGCTGCCATATCGCGGCCCCTACAACAAAACTCTTATATGTTGTCTGCGTACAAAAGTAGGTTGGGACGCTAACAAAAAAACTTCGAGGATGCTTAAGCTTCGCCTTTAAGAGTGGAACACGATAGCATTCAAAGATCCCTGACTGCTTCTCACGCTTACCGGCAACTGCAGCTTATGTAACCGTAATGTTTACGCGCAAACGCTGGCAGGTGAACGCTATATGAACGAAGGCGAGATTTGTGGCTCTTTTTTTTTTTTTTCTTATTCCCGCGCGGTGGGATCCGCCGGTTCCGCGGATGCGCGGAGGCGAGCGCCATCTGGATGGTGTTGCGAGGAACTGAGCGGGCCGCGCCGCTCCCCCTAAGCCAGACCTCAAACGGCAGTTAAAAAGGGGGGTTTGTGTTTGAGTTTTGATCTGCATAACAGAATTATGTTTTCTCGTATATTCAAATTGCAGTCCGACGCTATAATGTCTATAGGTTGTGTGTAAGACGCATTTTACTTTGAGAAATTTGATTAGTTCAGTAAAGCCTATGCGTCATGCGGGGGCTGGGTGGTTCGGGATGCGTGGTTCGTGGTGATGTTTCTCTAAAGCCCAGACCACACGTACGCTTGCGGACGCGCGCAAGCTCGCGTCTACGCGCCTTGCGGTTGACGCGCCTAGCGAGGAATGGCGGTTTGCATCCACAAATACGCGCGACAGCGCGCGCTCACTGGCCTCACTTGTTTCCTTGGCAGACGCCACTTCGTATTTTGTCATAGACCGTGTTTTAAAATGCTGCGATATCTATAAACGTAATTGTTATGTTTTTATACCTGTTAGATCAGCACAAAAAGTGAAGAAGAAGCACTTTCTTGCATGGTATAAATCTGCTTAACTGAGAGTTGAATGTACCGCGCCGTCGCTGCGTAGCCAGGCGCGCCGACAAGAGCCAGCCCAAGCGCGCAATATCAGAGAGGAGCTGATTACCGAAATCGCGCCGCGTTTCGACGCGTACGAACCGTGCCGCACCACCTGCGCATGCGTGGGCGCGCAGACGCGAGCTTGCGCGCGTCCGCAAGCTTACGTGTGCTCTGGGCTTAACGGACAACGCCGCCGATGCCAACGCCTGATTTTCTACGACACGGGGCACTTAACGCTGTCGCGTTAAAACGGCCTACACGCCACGTTTAAAAATCACAGCTTCCTTGATTGCGCACCTCTGCTACACAGAACACAAATGATATGGTAAATAAATTTACACTAAGGCTGTCGTAATATTACTTCTCCAGGAAACATTTTGCAAGCTATCATGGGAAAACCAAATGTCGCGGGGGCGGAGAAAGGGTGAGGAGCCTGACAGGAGCATACACCGAAGGTCATGCAGAAAGGCTACCAGCTGTCAGCTTTGGTTATTATCTTTGGTTAACCTGCCTTTCCATCGTATCTCTTTTTCTCGAGGTGGCTTCAACTTGAGTTGCTAGCGTAACATCTCCCTCATTAAAAAATGAAATTACATTGCCGTAAATATGCACTTGAATACGGAAAAACAATTCAGGTGGGACACAAGACTTACACTGCTTTTCATCCCGTGGCTGTGTTCTTGCTGATAATTCCGATAGAATAAATGCTCTATTGTGCGGCTCTGTTCACAAGTACACTAATGCCCCGCTCGCATTTTGGTCTTTTAACGTTTGTGTTTTTGTTCACAGCAAAGGGAACACCCATAACTTCTACTTGTAGAATGAAGATCTACATTCGGCGTCATAACGTTATGGAGCGCGCGTATCGCAACGACATATTTCGGCAGAACCCATCTGATGATGACTTCCGATGGTAATGCGTTTCGCAGTGTAGCCTTTCAACGACACAACGTGCGTGGGATGCGTGGTTCGAAACCCATCGTCGAAACGCATTATACAGGGTGTCCCAACTATCATACACCAAGATTGCCGCGCGACTAGCCGCTCGAGGCACTTGGCGTGTATTCGCGGGCTTCTTTCACGCTCGGAAAAACACATTTATGTAGCACGTATTCAGCAAGAGAGAGCTGTATAGGGAGTTCTTCATGTTGCTCTACAGTTTTCTCATCGACACTTTGATAATTAGGACAGTACTTCTCAAGTTAGATAATTATTACAATTAGATAATTAAATCTCAGTAACGAAAAAAAAATTACTGGCGCTGTACTCCACTGTACTGGAAACAATATGCACTAGGTTTTCTTCGAGCAACGCAATTGCTTTCTTTTTAAAATCTTGGTGCATTATAGTTGGGACGCCCTGTAGTATATGAGGCGTGTACTAAAGTGGGGCTTCCTTATCGCGCTTCTCTATTAACTCTCAGCGCCATGTAGTGGTGCCACCGCGAAGCCTGCACGTAATGTGCAACGCTATACCACATGGTATGGGCTTGCGCAAACACACCACAGCTCACACCCATAACACACCCCACCACACGGCAATGGGAGGCAGCGCTGTCCAGCTCCGACTATACGGACCAGCTCAACCTGGTCAACCGAGCGAGAAGGATAGCTAAGGCCACTGGACTCCTGGACTGAGGGGACCATCCGCTGCAGAGCGGAGGAGCTACCTACGCTCGCGTGCTCTTTTGATTAAAGTTTATTCTCTCCCTCTCTCTCTCTCTCTTTCTGGCTTCCGAACTGCTTGGAGCGCGGGTGCATACGAACACTGAGAAACGCGTCACTGCCGGGCTCCTCTATCACGCTTCTTTCCGGACACGCCGTGCCATCTCGTGGAGCTACAAATAAATGCGCGCGTGGCCTCAGAGACGTGATGCGTGGAGCGCCGATGCGTGCGAACGCTGAGAATTGTTCCCTCGCTTGCCGCACACGCAGTGGCCCAAGTTGGCCAGAGGTTCTTTGAATAGCGGCACATACCCGGTGCTTTCATGGCTCAGCTCGCCTAATCGTTGGCGTGAAAGACGTTCATTGACAAGCGGCACATAACCAATTCATTTGTGGCGCAGCTTGCTAAAGCATCGGTCTGCTGCCTGGAGGAACCCGTGCGACGTGTGTTTAATTGCGCTCAGCACGGGATAATTTTTAAAGGTTTTCGAATGGCATCAGAGAAACCTTAAGGAACTTTTAATGCGTTGGCATTCTTGGGGTACTTCGCGCACTTTCCAGGGGCTATGTTTGTATTTATGTTTCTGTCTATGTATCTATCTATGTTCGTATCTAACCGCTTTCCTGCCTACCGGGCGCTGGGTTTTTCGTGGTCGAAAGGGTAGCGCATGGGGCGGTTGTGCTGAAGGAATGGGGTTCGAAAACAACCATCGGACGAACTTGGGTGACTGAGTATGTGGCTCTTCAACAAACCTCTTTGGCACCTACTTGGAGCACTGTGTATGTGCCAGTAGGTGTGTGGCGCTCTTTAATGAACGTCTTTGATGCCAACGTGGGTAACTAAGTCTGGGCCACTGGGAATGCGCCTATCTACAATGACGAAATAAAGATTCAGTAGATGCTCAGCGGAATCGAACCTTCTTCCCATGGGCTCCTCGATGATAGTAACCCGACGTTTTAGCAAGCTGGGTCACAAATGCGCCGGTCATGTACCGCTTTTTAGCGAGCTGCGCCACGAATACACTAGGTATCTGGCGCTCTTAAATTAACCTTTCGCCCATTTGGATCACTGATCATGTGCCTCTGAATGTGCGGCAAGCGAAGGAATAATCCTCAGCGTTCCCAGCGTTACTAGATGGGGCCGCGTGTCCGGAATGAAACGCGAGAGAGGAGCCCGCTTGCCGCATGACGCGTTTCCCAGCGTTCGCACGCACCGACGAGCTGTGCATCTCGGAGGCCACGCGCAAGGTTCGCGGCGACGCCGCTAGATGACACCGAGTGTTCTTATGGAACTGCGAAAGAAGAGTTTCGCTGCAGTACCTGCCTCATACCTTACTCGTTTCGACCGTGTCAAAACTTTGTGTCGCTATATTGATGCAATGCTGAACGCATTACCGTTGACGGTCATCATGAGATGGACTCTGCCGAAATTTTTTCTCTCAAAAGTGTATGAATGCGAGCTAGTTGGTACGAATCCATCTGGTGATGACAGGAGCATGAAGCTGAGGCCCGAAGCTACGATAACCAGGTACAACGACTGAAGGCGAGTGGATATCCTGAATTCCTGTCGTCTACATTGACTGGTGCTCTCTTGCATGGGGTCTGACCTCCCAAAAAGCACGATCGGCCAGCCCTTGACAAATCCAAGGTGGTGGTAGTCCCTTATCTGCACAGTGTTTCCCATCGCGTTAAGAAAGCCGCGGTATGTGTGGGGGTGCGCGTTGCGTTTTCGGCTCACAACAAACTAAGCG
Organism: Dermacentor silvarum; assembly: GCF_013339745.2. Classification (NCBI taxonomy): domain Eukaryota; kingdom Metazoa; phylum Arthropoda; class Arachnida; order Ixodida; family Ixodidae; genus Dermacentor; species Dermacentor silvarum. The sequence continues at coordinate 25,457,521 of NC_051154.1, forward strand.
CCTTCTGCAAAAGAAAAGTGAATACTAGCAAACCCGTCAACAGGTCCTGTGTCAAGAAGCACGCCACCTGCTAAGTGCTGTGCTAGAGCAAGGCAGTGTACAAGATTCCTACCTTGTGCGGCCGATCGTATATAGAACAATCGGGCCGTTGCCTCAACGACCGTCTGCACGAGCACCCTAATAACGTGAAGACGAAAAGCGGGAGTAATCTGGCCATCCACTGTGCAAAGTGTGGCTGCTATCCGGTCTTTCAAGAAACACGGATTCTGCGCCGACATCATGACAAAACAGAACGCGAAATTCTTTTAAACGTTTGCGAAATTAGAAATTGCTCTAACTGACAAAACGTTTATGTATCTCCGCTACTAATCTGGTTGTCCATTTTAGTTTCATTCTTACGAGTCCGCTTTTTATCACTTGACACTTGCGCGGATGAAGTGCATGATAGCTCTCCCTCCCCACGAACGCCTTTTCAAAGGTATATTTGTGTAGGGGGGAGGAGAAGAAGAGAAAGAGAAGGCAGGGATGTTAAGCAGAAATGCGTCTGGTTGGCTACCCTACTCTGGGGGACGGGAAACAGGGAATAGAAAGATGAGATAGAGAGAGGAGAGGGGGGGGGGGGGGAAGGAAGGATACGGTGAGCTTGCGCACGCACGCGGAGGGCCTGAGCAATTCAAAGGCGTTCACTTAGGCCAGTCGGCTTGTGTATTAGCACAATAAACCCAAGAAGTTGGCAGTCAGCGCTTGTCCTGTGTTCCTACCTTGTACGTGTTTATTTCGCACTTTTCCTTTAAAAAAATATGGGGTTTTACGTGCCAAAACTACAATCTGATCATGAGGCACGTCATAGTGGGGGACTCCGGATTAACTTGGACCACCTGGGATTCTTTAAGGTGCACCTAAATCTAAGTACACGGGTGTTTTCGCATTTCGTCCCCCCATCGAAATGCGGCCGCCGTGGCCGGAATTTGATGCCGCGACCTCGTGCTTAGCAGTCTAACACCATAGCCACTAAGCAACCACGGTGGGTGCTCTGTTTTTTCACCGATGGTTTCCTGCCCAACTTTACCTGTAGCCGGTTAAGTAACCCAGTACTCTGTTGGCGCCTATATATATGCTTGTGCCGGCTGCAGTTCGTTGTGATACCAGGTTGTGAGCCCCGGCGGGAGGAGATAACCTGATTATTGTGACGTCTTGCGCTCCGTAAACATTCGACACCGGCTGTGTACAGCGGTATTGAAATTTTTTTTTTTTGCTTACTTGCTTTTTTTTTCTTTAACGTCATAACCAAAATTGCATACATTTTACAAAAATATCGCTATCCCAATAGGAAACGATATTGAGCTCATTGTGACGGATTCTTACTGCAGTGACAGAACAAAATTTGTTTAAATACGACTAGAAATTACAAAATTTACTCCTGAAACAACCATCATGGCTTGCAGAGCTGTGAAACAACCCTGCCTCTCGAATTTCCGACGGTCACGCATTGAAAACACCAGTTAAATGGGGCTGTTGGTACGTAAACACAGAACAGCATCAATGTTGTAGCAGTCACGATAAGCGCATCAGATGCAACATGTGCGCTCTGTGCACAGATTGTGCATAAGTGTAGGGCTTAGACACGTGGCTGTGCCAAACATAGCGGAATGACAGGATTGAAAAAATAAATCTTACTGGAGCGAACACAGTTTAGTTTAGTATAGAGTTTTATTTTTTTATTTAGACATTACAGATTGTTTTGTAAAAAGCTATGACCATGAGACACCTGTTGTCTTCACATACGAACTCTACGGTGAGACGGAAATAATTTGCCTCTACTTAAGTTATTCTGAAAAGACCAATTAAAAATACTTGTTATTATTAACTTGAGGTCAGTTCTCCATAGTGGTAGCAAGTTCTCTATTAACACGGGGCGTATATTTGTGAAGGGGATGAAACCATCTACAAAGTTTACAAGGCCTTATGTCAGCCACAATATTTTACCGGGCAAAGCGTTTTTCCTATACTGTCAGCAGTATAGTGTCAACGCAGATATAGACACGTATACTTGTTTATCTTTCTCGGATTTTTATCCTTCTATTGTTGTGCTTTGAGTGTGGCCTGTTTTTCTGCGCACAGGTTCGCCCAATGGAGAGTTAGTTCCATCATTCACAGTTTTGCTACTGTGCTCTACTGCGACCGTCACTACCACGTGACAATATGCTCTGTAGAAAACTCTGATACGTCCGCCGTCATTGTCCGAGATGGCCGCTGTGCTTGCCAATCAACGACTTGAATGTGGGTCTTTCTAACAGAGTCGTTGGCCTGTGGCCTGATGCACCGTGGCGAGTACCTAGTCCTGGAGTGCGTTATATAGCAGAACATATTGTGACTTAAGGCGAGGTCATTGGTCGTCTTTGCTACGTTGTTGTTTTTTTTAATCACTACGGTAAGAAGCATTTCGAGGTTATTCCGAGTAGAGCAAATGTTGGCCGCAGCTTTTGCAAGCCCAGAGACACCCGCTGTGTCAACAGCACAACCAACGCTGTTGGATGCGCTCAATAGCGCCATGCGGCGGGCTTCTTGGCGCCCTGCGCGAAGACGAAGCAGGTGCACATGACAGCTCACGAGAAAGCAGCCAGGCGTTCAGCGCTCATCCTGATAGACCGTATGCCGGTGACGCTTCCTGAAGCCAAAGAGCTAGAACCAGCCTCTAATAATGCCGTTGTTCTCGGTCCGGCGTAGCCTGTTAAGCAGGCGTACGTGCTTTGGGCCGTGTTCCCGAAAGTGGCCTGTTGCCCTTGCTTCTGCGAAAGAAATATTAAACTTTCGTGTCGTCCTCGACAATAGCGCTGTGTTAAACGAAGGTACGCTCGCCATCGACCTGCACCGAGAGCTGCGTTCACTCTCCACTTTCAGCGAGGTCCTTTATGGCTCTACTGCTGCCGGAACCTTCACCGTTCGATAAAGTGGCATTGCCGATGCCTGCCTCGCTGCAGTTTCGGCACAGGCACACAAACGTACAAAAAGCTGGTCAACAGGACTTAGGGACGGTAGTCGCTCGTATTACCAGTGCTTGTTAGCATATAATTGTTGCGGTTGCCTGGGGGAAGAAAAATATAGCGAGATGTGATGCACGTTCTGGAGTCCTAATTTATACGTAGGGTTAGACGCGTTGGTATTCTCATTAAAAGATAATCCCGTCTCTTGTCTTTAAATGCCGAGATATGCAGTTAAAGGCCGTAATAATTCACTAATGAATTCGCTGAGGATGTCGCGCTAATGATGAAATGATCGTCTCAAGCGCTGGGAAGCAAAAAAAAAAGAAGAAGAAAAAAGAGGATAATAAAACCGAATCAGATGGAAATGTTCAATGGAATAAAGAATATTGACAACATGCTTTAGAATAACACTTAAAGGAGCGTTTACGGCTTGTGGCGAGCAAGTATGTTTGTATGTGACCTCAGTGATAAAACGGAGACAGATGTTAAGAGGCAGAAGGCAGAGTAAAAAAAAAAAAACACATTTTCTGAGTACGCCACCACAAATTTATCTTACTTGAGAGAGCAACAAGTGCGAGAGGTCCAATTTCCACACTTTACGTGGTAGGAGCACTGAGGGCTTTTCTATACCTGGTGCCTGTAAATTAAATTCCCCACTGAAGCCGGCATTTTTTTCACCTTGCTCACACTTTCCGAAAATTTAGCCTGTCGTGCGAGATGGGATACGCTGAACTATGAGTGATATGTAAAATAGTGGCGATTTCGTCCACAGTGATTCGTCTGTTTTCCTTCACCATACCCTCAACGACTTTCAAATAGTCCTCAGTCGTTGACGTCGATGGCCTGCCCGATCTTTCCTCGTCACATAAAGAAGTTCTTTCCTGTTTGAAACGCTCTATCCATTCGTAGATCTTTCTTCGCGATAAACAACTGGCCACCATACTGCGCTTGCATTCGACGAATAATTTCCGCAGCTTTAATGCCTTCCGCAAACAAAAAGCGAATCACTGCCCTCATTTCATCTTCGGTGCAGATCGACAATGGAGCTGCCATGTTTAACGGTCTGCTACACTCTAACAACTAACGTGGGAACAAGAGTGACACGTTCCATAGAAAGCAAGGGGAATGCCGGAGATGGCGATTCAAGACGATGAGTAACACGAGAACAAGGTGAGAGCAGGAGCCAACATTTCGACAAGTGGACTTGTCAAGACAAGTCCAAAAGTGTTGCAGATGACACTAATTAAGTGCTGGATACTAGCAGTGTTTTCCAAACCCTAGTGCGAGAAATTGCAAAAGTCCCTTTACTTTTTGATTTCCCCTCGTACATACATACATACATACATACATACATACATACATACATACATACATACATACATACATCATACATACATACATACATACATACATACATACATACATACATACATACATACATACATACATACATACATACATACATACATACATACATACATACATACATACATACATGCGTTGTGGTTTTTTCTCCTGTCCTCTTTCTCTGGTACAGCTTTTCTCGCGCCCTTTTTTTGGTTTGTTTTAACTGATCTATATAACCACGATCATTTGACATACTCTTTTGTTGTCTTGCAAATGCATGCGCGGTAAGAAGCTCCTCAATAAATTTCCACTTGCAAGTCAGCGTTTGTGCTGTGTTCACGCCTTCGTCCTTTTGTCTTCGTTGAGAGTGGTTCTATTGCGCAACTCAGATAACATTCAGAGGCATCACAATTATGTTTTTTTATTAAATGTATTTAAGGAGAAGTTGGTGCCTATATGTGGCACCGGCTACTCCTCTTACATGATAGTTGTCGTAGGAAAGTTAATAATTTAATCAACCCATAATATTAATTATGGGTTGCTATCTCTAACCAGTGCACCATGTAAACTGCTAAAAGATGTGGTATACACCCACCTAATTCCATCCCTTGAGATGAGTTCGTTTTTTTCCCAGCAGCCGGCATGATTCTGACACTATTTTCCTTCCACTAAACGCCACGAGATCAGTACTCAGTGCTACCTCTTTTCCTAAATGGCAAGAATACGCTTTCCAGGATGCCTTAACATTGTCGCCATCATATTGTCATAAAAGACCATAGCGACAAGCAATTCGCGTAGAGCTGATGTGGTGCGCCACATGTAGTAATATCTGTTATCTACGGGTGCCCATGAAGCCAGGTTGTAGCAAGTCCCCGATGTAATGGTTCCGTACGCAGCCGTGGGTCTAGCGGCTGTGCTCAGAGACAAACGCTGCCATGGAAATGGAAAAATAGCCTTGCAAACCGAAAGACATACGGGTGTTTCGGAAAGCGTTTGCGCACCAAACCAGAGGGCAGCAGGAATTATGCTTCCGTCCCAGCACAAGAACGTAGCTGAGCTTATCGTCGGGCCGTCTCGCAACAGTGTACTGTACAGCGGTGAGCACTGTTAGGGTGAACACGCGAGCGCGTGGCCGACGGCACTGTCAGCGCCCCGTTACGGTCATCACTGGAAACATTGCGCATGCGCATCACGCCTTCCGCGAAATAATTGTTCCACCGCGCGCATGACGTCATGAATGCACTTGTTCGTCGTCTGCTAGCCGCATTTTTGTTTTCTAAGCCCATGCATCCTGCATTTTAAGATTTCTTTAAACATCTGTGTTTGAACAGAACAAGACAAAAAAACTTGTATATCTATGGGGGCGTGTCTATTCGTTCCCTTCAAAGTTGTTGTGCATGCAACGCCGTATATAAAACAACCAAACATCTTTCGCAGCCGTTCATTCTGTCGCCAGATCGTATTATGGCTAGGGTTCCCGATGATGAACGGCGCTCAATTGTCGATCTTTCCCTGAAAGGTTATTCCCAGTGGTATATTGGCGCTTTAGTTAATAGGCCCCTGAAGACTGTGAACAGGATAATTCAAGCCTACAAGTATGAAGGTCGCATTCAGGATGCACCCCGCGCGCCCCGCTCTAAAGCTACCACAGACGATGAAGACGCCCTCATAGTTGCAGCTGCTGTTCGTAACCCTTTCTTGCCAGCCCCAGCAATACGCGAGGACTTGGATTTGGACGTTTCGGACACCACTGTTCGACGTCGCCTGCGTACTGCGGGCCTTCGCAGTCGCGTCGCAGCGCAGAAGCCACTACTAACGGCGGCAAACAAGGACGCACGACGGCAGTTCGCTGAGCTGCACGAAGCATGGACATCAGAAGAGTGGGGTCGCGTCATCTTTTCGGATGAGTCGACGTTTTCGACGCGACAAGACCAAAGATTGCGTGTTTGGAGACTACCAGGCACACGGTGAGGCAAACTTCCTGCTTTGAAAAGCAATTGTTTTAGTTAACGTCACAATGCCACGCAGGAACGACCCGGACAACGTGCAAGGTGTTTCTGCCAGTGGGAGATCGAGTGTGAACGTGTGGGGTGCTGTTTCAAGATATGGTTTAGGGCCCCTGCAACGTATACGTGGACACTTATCGTCGGAACAATACTGCAACATTTTGAACAATGTGCTGTTGCCATATGCGAGCAGTTTATTCCCAGACGGTGATTACCTGTTCCAACAGGACCGGTCACCGATACACACGGCGCGGGCTGTCAAGGAGTTCCAGGCGGAGCAGCACATGCAGCTACTGGAATGGCCTCCGAAAGGAGCGGACCTGAATGTGATAGAAAACGTGTGGGGCCGTCTGAAAGCTTCTTTGGCAAGGAAGCCCCTTTATTCCGCGACTTCGGACCAGTTGCGGGCGCAAGTCAGCAACGAGTGGGAAAAGCTGAAAGCCGATCGGGAATATGTTCGATCACTTTACGACTCGTTACCTTCCAGAATAGCTGCAGTCGTTGTTGTAAGTGGTCACATGACTCGCTATTAGATTTGCTCATGTTTTTATATTTGTTCTCATGGTCTTGTTTAACTTGAATTGCAAAAGTTCAATTTTCTTGAATAAAAAGTTTAATAATTATCCCTCTTACACTCACTTTTTTCCTTCACGCGCCAATCTTCAATCCAGATGGACCTTGAAATGCAGAAGGTATCAGCTCAGCGAACAAAAAATGCGGCTAGCAGACGACGAACAAGCGTATCGATGACGTGATGCGCGCGGTGGAAAGAGTGTTTCGCAAAGCACATGCTGCGCATGTGCAATGTTTCCAACGATGGCTGTTACGCGGCGCTGATAGTGCCGTCGGCCACGCACTCGCGTGTTCACCCTAACAGTGCTCACCGCTGTACATGAGCTGCGCCGATGTGTCACCGCCGGCAAACCACATCAACACCGATCCGTTTTGTCTCGTGGCATCTTTCTCTCTCGCTTTTTTTTAATTTCTCCCAGCCCCAGCAGCGATCCATTTTGCGGCCGCTGTCACGGCGTGTCTCGCCACTGCGTCCCCGTTTGACGCCGATTTCGAGGCCGCGTCAGCTGTTCGCGTCGCGCACCTGCAGCTCGCGCCGCGCGTCCCAGCCCTGACCCAGTGGCCGCCCTCCGTGGCCCCAGGGGAGACGCCCAGCGGTCAGCGCTCCATCAGGCGGCGGCGACATGCGGACGTGCTCGGCCGCGCGCACCACGCGCGCTTGGACGTGCTGCGCGTTTTGCGCCGGCGCTCCTGACTCGCGATGTATTCGCGTTGCGAAAGTTGCAAAGCTGGACTCGCCGCTCTAGCGGCTTTTCCTTTTGCAGTGTCAGCACGTCGGGTGCGGGAAGCCTCGCGGAGTACGTGCGGAAAAAAAAAACAGCCGAAGTTCATATCTGCACGTCTCTTATTATGCATGCTTCGCTCTGACGTAGACGAATTGCGCGAACGCTTAGCTGGCCCCTAGATACAAAGCGATGATATAGAATGCAGTGGTGCCTAACCTTAACCAGCATACCGTATCTATTCGAGTTTAATACAACCGCTGAATCTAAAATTACGAGGTGAAAGGCGCTCTAGTTTTGGCGTATTTCAGTTTATTCTTCCGGATGCAATTATTCCCACCCTTCAGAATCATGAGCGTGTAAATATTAACCTATATTCACGAAAAAATATGTCTTCGTAGACGCGCCTGGAAGGTTCAGGAAAGGTTCCTCGCTCTGAGCGAGCGAAGATGCATCCAAGATACTATGAAGTCTTTCATCATCTTTATTCCAGGACCGCCAGACGTAAGGGTCAAAGTTAAATTTACGTGACGTTTACTTTCTCTCGTTGACACAGTGTTCAACTGCGAATGTCTCAGTCACTCGCACACGTAATTTCTGTAGCCAGAAGTGAGACCCGCTTTCGGCGATTTAGTTATTCACTTTCCTGGTGACAGGGCTTTCATGACGCAAGGCGTCTAATTAAGGCTTACTCTCGGTACGAATTCAGACTCGCTTATCGAAAGCAAGTAAACCTCCAGCCGCAACAAAGATTTTGATTCACTTACCAAGAACGGCACATGCGTGGTAGCACATATCCTGTGCCACCGTGTATTCATTTTTCATTGCTTCATTCCGATTTGCTTTGATCCGTCGTCGTCGTCGTCGTCGTCCTCGTGGTTGTTGTTGAACTTCTTTAAAGTACTTTTCCTTTAGTGCAAATAAATTGTGCACAGACGTTTGTTAACTAACGCCAAGAAGTACCCAACTGCTGTAAAAACGTGTACATAATACCAACCTGAATATATTGTGAGGAGCAATTCTAGGCCAGGGAAAATATTTGTTTATTGAAACATTTATCCGCTCGTGCCTTTTTGTCCTATAGAAACTTGAACCCACGAAAACTAAGGTACTTTAAAAACATACGGTAAAGAAAAATTTGCATGCCAAGGTCCAGAACGAAGCCTTGCATTATGCGTGAGATTTCTCGGTATATTAAAAAGAATGACGAATATTGTGCGGAAGAACTCTTACTTTTTTAATAGTTACGCACCATCATGGACTTCCTTGTCCTGAAAAAATTGAAGCGAGCGAGGTAGCGTCGCGGCGACATACATTCCCTGCAAGACCGTATAGTGACCACCTTCAATACTAAAACAATTTTCACCGCTTGTTTGTTAATCTAAATAAAATCCCACCTCTTATGTAATGCCCCCCCCCCCTCAAAAAAAAAGAAAAGGGGGGGGGGGGGGGGGGGCTTTAAGGGATAAAAGTCAACTGAAACTGAACTTCAGCTGTACCAACTACATCAAAATGCCAGTTGGCAGAGGGGAGTGTCTCCAGGTTTTCTCTACTAGCGTTTGTCCCGATCTGAGCTGGATTCTCTAGGTGCAACTTATTTTACCTCAGAAGAAAATAAACTAATATGACACTAGACACCACCTTTCCGGACGGTATCTTTCTCCGCAGCACAGTATGTTCACTCAACCTTATTATTTTCCCATCGATTCCAAACAAAAGCTACTGCAATTTACGTGTTCCTAGCCACACCGTGCTTTTTTTTCCTTCTGCCACGAATTTATTTATGGAAGCGGACATGTAGCCCAGGAGTTGTTAAGATTTAATCCCATTTTCGCCTGTATGTTGAGAAGCCTGATCTGACGGGGAAATTTATTGCCCGGTTCAGCATGTACTCTACACGTGTGTAGTTGTACTATTGTGTTCTATACATGTTGAGCTGTATCACGGCCGCTGGATAAAAATCCAGCGGCCGTGGCTGTATCATTTACTCGCGCTTAATACTGACTTCGGGAAAAGTTGTTCGTGACTTGCAATTCGGTGGTTACATTAGCAGTCGAGCATAAGCTTTGCGCCATATTTTTTGCCATTCGTTTCGAGACGCTCATAGTTTTGTCGTTTCTAAGACTCGAATTGGGCCTTGATGCATGCGGCACAACACTGCGAACCTCAGATTTTACCATAATGTATACGTGTCGACAAAGGTGATCCAAGCACCAGATTCTGTAAGGAATATTTTCCTTCGATTCTATTCATGTCTTACCCGTCCGGTTGATGAGTAGATGAACTCAGAAAATAGCGGGGGCACGGCTTCGTGCAAGCCAATGACGACGTGCAGCGAATTTAAAATAAAGAGGGATAAATGAGATGAGAAATAAATCTCGATAGTTTCCGCTGTTAATGTGCAAGGTGGCAATCCAAAACAAAACCCCTATTACCCGGTCCTGCATGAGCACGTTCTATTGTACGTATGTTACTTCTGCACGTATTGGTCAGTACAGCTAGGTAAGCTGCACCGCAGACACCCGAGAAACAGCGTCCTGTGTAGTTGTAACACCGAGTGTACTGACGTATCTCACCTTCTTTTTCGAAGCAATTTGAATAGGTGTGAAATGGCCATTAGGCGTTTTTTCAGGCAGACCACATAGGGACATTGATAGAAACGTTCCTGAAATATTGAAAACCAGCCACTTGGTATTACTCCTCAAACCTGGCAAATCTCCTCTAGAGCTCCCCAGTCGCTCTGGCTAGTTGCGTAGGCAAGATGATGGAACGGATGGTCCTCGTCAGACTAGAGTGGTACCTGGAACGCTACAACGTTTATCCAAACGCTATGACCGGTATTCGACGTCTTCGTTTCTCCATTGATAAGGTCATCGGTCGTTCATCCTCAGAAGTTATATATGTAAACGGTCATCCGTTGCTGTGCTTCTTGAAGTAAAAGGCGCTTATGACGTTATTGCTCATGACGCCATACTCGATGCTCCTGAATTGAGTGAATTTGGCGGTCGAGTGTATCACTGGGCACATATCTTTGTGCACGTCACTGGCGGCCCGACCTCTCAGCTCTACACACGTCATGGTGCTTTCCAAGGCGGTGTCTTGAGCCCCGCACTATTCAACCTTGTACTTATTGGTCTAGTGGAACACGTACCAAGCTCTACCCAGCAACCAAAGTACGAAGGTGACATCTGCATCTGGACGTCAGGTGTAAACGTCCTCGGGTAAGCACGAGGCTTCAAAAAGCGTCGACTTCAAGGCCTGTATATTTCATCGAACAGATGTGCACTGGTCGTGTTCACGTGGAGGCCAATGACGACAACGCCATATCCGCCGATGGGCGAAACGTCTGATACGCCAGGACACACAAATGCTTACGTGTCATCATTGAGCGAGACCGCTAATGGAAAATAAAAAGAATTGTTACGAAATATGGCCCTGACTGGCAGGATGCAGCTGGCGCCTCCGGCTGCTCTTTTTTTAAGTAATAAACTGTGTAGACTATATATATATATATATATATATATATATATATATATATATAAAGGTCGGTCCACCGACCGAAACTGTTGGGTAAATAAACCGAAGATAACCGCGAAGTTGTGCTTCTGTTTTTTTTTTTCTAAATACGCTTGGCCCATTGAAACATCCAGTTACTACTATATATATATATATATATATATATATATATATATATATATATACTGAAGTAGACTTTAGCTTACGACAACTTCGTCTTGCCCGTTATAGAAGCAAACACAACCAGATAGCAGATAGCGTTGCATACAGGCGTTATGCCAGGCTACTTTTCTGTTTTGCTTCCATTTTTTCTACACGAGTGGCGCACACAGCGTATCTTTCACAAAGCAAGTATAGCCAAAAAACATCAGTGACGTAACGCTCAAGGGTGTTCCTTGTTGCTTGATTCTGAAGTCAACGTTAAGGACACTGAGCATTGCATAAAGGACCTCCCTGCTAGTTATGGGTCAACGGATTAAACATGTCCATGCGTTCCCGTCAAAACCATCTAGCCCCTATCCTATGTCTGGTGGTTTCACAAGTGAAAAGCCGGTAATCTATGCTCGTCCTTCCAGACAGTTGCGCATACAGTTGCAGAAAGCTCCCTTGTTGCCGAATTGCAGAGTTGCCTGTTTCATCTGCTCGTGTCTGGCCCGGGGCTTCGAAGAAGACACACGCAATGACAAGGCACACTTTCAAACACTACCGCCCAGTTCTGCCTATAGTCATGGCCGGGCTACCAAAGCAATGTTCCCGGACCTTTCACTGGTGACCTCGAAAGAAGGAGTGAAAGAGCTGGAGAAAATCGCATTGTTTCAGGAAGATGGAGCGCATTCAAGAGGAATTCAAACGTATAAAAGACTGTGCACAAGCTACCAGAAACAAACTCTGACTGTTATTTTCAAATTTCCAATGCTGCACGTGCTTAAAAGTCAGCGCTACGCTACAACACGAAAGCTTTTATGCACTTGTCCTTCCGGCTGCGCACCTGGAATCGCAACTACTTCCGACCTTTGACGTACGCGCGGATCCATCGTAGCAACATAGAAAAAACTTGAAAACTTTCCGATACATAAAACTAATTTGATTATTTGTGTTTGAAAGATGTTTTATAAAGTAAAGAAATGTCATTTTCATCTGATAGGAGACCCCCCTGGGATTTTTTTTTTCTCAAGAGTGCCACAGTTACCACTGCACCTAAACAATTCAGTCGAGAGCACAACGAAGCCTCACTATTACAGAAAAAGAAGGCTCAAACTTCATCAGTGCAGCTTCCATTACTCTACACGATTCAGAAATCACCTTCTTCGACAAATGGTTGACCCCGCAGCCAAAGATTGTTCTCCTTTCGCATGCCGTGTCATTTCAATCTTCGATTCTGCGTACGTTGTGCATACATATATTTCTGTGATTGTGTACTGAATGACGTAGTTGGAAGTTACCGCTCGTGTTGTCATTTTTGTCTACTGTTTGGCCCTTTTTAACGGTACAAATGCCCTTGCGTACGTCAATTCTCGTCACGCGCAGCATCAGGCCGCAGTCCGGCGGAGCACTGACGATGCCAACAATCATGGACAAAAGTTTATTTTGTCCTTGATTGTCCTTGTCCTGATTGTCCTTGAACACGTCTCTTCACTTAACGCGTATGTACAACGTGTTTTCGATAACTTTTTTTTTTTTCCTGCCCAAATAAGCTTTTAGCAGTGTAAGCGGCAGAAAAAGTTCGGTGTTTATTGTGTAGTGCTTATCTTGTTATGTATAATTAATGCTACACAACAGAGCGTTCGAGTATTCCGTGAGAAAATTCATGTGTCCTGCATCTAGGTGGCAAACATGAAAACACCTAACGTCATATTAATCACCTCAGCGGCTTGTAAACAAGTGTCAGCCAAAAGAGATAGAAGGAAAGGCACGCTGGTTAGATAGAAGTTCACCCGGTTATTTGCCTTACAGTCGTGAGTCGAGCTATACATACAACGTATTCCACGTGCTTTGCACAGGTAACTAACAGTAAGTTATTCATCTTCAAGAAATACATCGTAAGTCGTAAGCAATATCAGGAACATTTCTTGCAGTCGCCCACCACGAAAACACGGTGCGCAGTTGCACCGGTTGCACCGATCCACTTCATATCAGCGCCTTCTCTAACTGATCGGCGCTTTCTGCGGAAGTGCGCTCCCGGACAGGCGGCGACCCGCTATTTCTTTTCAACTCTCGCGCGATCTGCAGCTTCCCACGGAAAACACTGCCACGTGCTCAATCACTTCAAGTGAGCAGCCGCTCGCGTTGCCAACCTTCGAGGCGGTCCGCTCTACCTTCCGCAAGCTATCAGTGTTTTGCCACCGCCAGAATGGAGCACTTGGCGGTGCTTTTCAGTACAGCGCCACAGAGCTTCGCCGCTCCATTCACCGAGTACGCAAGGATGGAAAATGGGGACCTCGCGATTTGCGCTTGCCTCATGCGCATAGGAAGCGCCTGCCATTTCAAGCTGGCGCTGCTGTACTATACTGTATATTGGAATCTCTCTGCGACACTGTGGATGCTACAGCTTTCCTGACCAATCAGCGTGTCCTTCAAAAGTCAGCCTTCTTTCTCCGCGTTGCCCATGCGATACAATCCCGGGCCCACACACTGCTGTCCGGGGCTTAATCTGGCAAAAAGTAGTTTTCCTCTTTTGTTTCTTTCTTTTTCATTTTTTTTCTTTTGTGACACCAACGCCTATGCCTTAAACCAACCCACGCCATTTTCCCCCAGTATCACTTCCCCTACTTCTTTCGTCACCATTTTTCGGAGGCCTTCAAGGTTATGTTCGGAGAAAAAGACTCCCCTGAGTCGCTGGTCCCAGCCAGCCCACAAACTATCGCATGTCATCGGCTCCTCAGTAAAAGCATGTAGGCGATGTCTCGTCCAAACTTTCACTATAGGCCTCAGCCCCGAGCGCATGACCTGTAAAGCTCACGAGCTATAGACAATAATATCAGATGATGCCACAAGTCCTTTCGTAAACCAAAGTATTGTGAGCTTCGGTCAGAGTGCTGCACAAACATACAGATACACAAGCACACAAAATAAAATACTCGCTTGTAAAGAAAGCGAAGAACACGGCGGTAGTAACCAGATATACTCGCCTTTATTCCCGCACAATGTCAAACGCTTTCAGTGAACGTGGACAGCAATTTCTATGTACTAGCGTCTCGTTAAAGAGTCTCCATTTTACTCGGAGACACTGCAGTGCAGGCGGGTTTTCATTTCTTACGAAGAATTTCTACTATATAGCGTTAAAAGCGCATAATCTCGTCGTGTAGTCATTCTTGTGATGCGCTAAAAAAAATACAGAAATTAAAGCGATTGCCCTGAACGAGCATGAACTTTTTTTTTTTTTGTCAGAAAGGCAAATCCACGCTCTATTTAGTGCTCGCTATTAGACCTCGCTTTGTGCAGCACAACATCATGGGTCTGGGCGTGTGATTGAAGGCAATGGTGTCATAGGCGATGATTGAAGGAATGAAACTAATGCGTTTGTGACGTGTGTCTCTGTCGTTCTGCCATTAGTAATATACATGTACCTGTGAAGAGAACACACAAGAAATAATTTCAATTTAAGTACAGTGCTCTGAGAAAGCAGTGACTGAAACAGCGATATTCAACAGTATCTGGCACACTACAGTCCCGCTTCGTGCACCTGATATACTAAAGGGTGGACTGACGTTGTGGGTCTTAGTGTGAAAACTCTACACTGAGGTTAAATGTTGAACGTTCGAGTGAAATGTCGGCAGACGGTGTCAGTCACTCTGGTGTAGTACCCTAGTTAAGTGAGTTATTCCGCAATAACTGCACCTCGGCACCTCACAACTGTTGGTTACCCTGACGGAGTGAACGTTTTATCCCACCAGTTATCAAAAGGGAACATGGACGCCCACGCGTTTGATCGATCTTTAAGGCAAGAAAACAAGGACCCGCCTATGTGGAAGCTGGAGTGAAGTACGCAGCTTCCACGTGGTCGTGACTTTTACGACCTTTCGCTGCCGCAGAAGTTGGTAGTTGCGCAAGGCCAGCGGCAGAGACGTCGGGTATTTCCTCAGTGAGATCTCCCAGCTGCAGTCAAAACATAAAGGCACCGAACGAAGACCTATACTTATTCAGTCGTCCACTGCTATAAACGCAGAAGACCTCTGCGCTGGCGCCGTTAGTTGTGTGCGATGTTCTTGGGGCCGATGTTGTCTCTGCGAACAGAGAAAGTTTACACGCAGAAAATTCACTACTATGTTGCCATGAAAAGCCAGTCAAACTTTTGATGTCTTTCAGTGCCTCGTATATAGAGAATAGGTGAAGCGGTAGCGGCTGTTATCAGTGCAGCAGAAAACTGAAAGTTTGGCGAGTTGGTACTGCTAGGGGGGGAGGGGGGGGGTGGAGGGGAGACGATATGATGTAGCGATACCTTTGTTTCTTTCGATTATATGCTTTATTTATCATCCATCTACCAGTAGACCCTGCTGAAGTGGAGCACTGTTTAGACCACTGACGAAGCGCAAAAAAGAAAAGCGAATCGTTACATTATACCAGCCCTGATTCATATATACTGTGGCAGAAACATGTGGACATGAAGGGAGGCATGAACGACACAGCGCGGTTGCCTTCGTGTAGTGCGTGACCTCCTTTTTTGTTCGTATGTTTCTAGCGCAACCCACACGACGCACCATCCATGCCTTTAGAGCTAGCGGAGACTGCCTACTCTATTCTAGGTTATCTATTCAATGAAAACTCTTATCGAAACGTGCCTTTTCGTCGATGTGCGCGCGGACTAACTTCATTATTGCATTCATTTCATTTGTGCAAGACACACATCTCTGTAGCCAGGTTTAAGATCGAGCTTGTCGCTGGTTTTCTAGTGGATTCTATCATCTATCTTTGACGCGTAATGTCTACGTGGCTTAAGTGCAAATCCGCATTAAGTGGCACGCATTTAGTCACGGCACTACACGCGACTACGTATGTCTGAAACGACACATCAAGCGTCGATGCCCATAGTAACGAGTGACACAACGATTCGACGCCCCTTGTATGAAAGAGGCATTTATCTCTTGAGCCGATGTATCCTTGTTTCATCACTTATGCGGCACCTGCACTTCTATACGTGCAACGCAATAATAAGGGTATCTAATAATGCTTCCTGTGACGCCCGAGGTTCGACCGTTTATAATATGTTTCCCCTCTATTATAGATATCAGAAGCAAACTTTGCATAGCACTTGCTGCGCAGCCGGAATATCGTGTAGTACCCGCCGCGGTGGCTTAGCAGCTATGGTGGTGCGCTGCTAAGCACGAGGTCACGGGATCAAATCCCGGCCGCGGCGGCCACATTTCGATGCAGGCGAAATGCAAAAACACCCGTGTCCCGTGCATTGGGAGCATGTTAAAGATCCTCTGGTGGTCATAATTATTCAGGAGTCCCCGACTACGGCGTGCCTCACAATATAATCGTGGTTTTGTCACGTACAACCGCAGAATTCATTCATTCAAGGGATAGCGTACGGTATGTGGTTTGGTTTCCCGGATGATAAAACGTCATGGTTCCGAAGCTCCTTTTGGGGAGATGGTAATTATTCTGCGAAGTGAGTGCCCTCAGCTTCTGTCATCATTTCAATACTTTCAAGTAATTTGTACTTGTTTCTCGTTTTATCTTCATTTCTTTCCTGAAGCTTCACCCTATTAGAAGGCTCACTCAACCTACAGCTTTGTTTATTTTCACACTCACCCTTATCTCATCAACGATTGTCATCACTGGTACGGATGCCTATGCTTGTAATAATATTGTACGCGTGACAAGTGACGCATCTCAGCCCGCGTAACTCTTGTTGTTCTTGTCCAGAAAAGAACAGCCAACCTGGCCGTGACTGTGAGGACATGCAACCCTCAAAACAGGGTCTTTTCCTGAGTGCTGGCACCAGGGCCGGTATATTGTAGCGATGCCTTTCCGGTGCTAATGCCTTTTCGCGCTTATCGCGCTTTGTCAGTGGTCAGAGCGACGTTCCGCTCGCGTTATCAACGATATCAGCCGGCCGTGAGCGGTGGATGCTAAGACTAGTATAGAATAAGTCATAAGGCATCGCTACAAAATACCGGCCCAGAACGCAAGCTTGTCGTCGAAAGCCGTGTAAGGCCTCATCGCCCATGTGCGGTCATACACAGGCGTACAACATAACTCATGCCGAAAAAGAAAACCATTCAATTATTGGATTTATCCTCAAGTGCTTCGATCAGCTTTGTCGATTCGGCGTTAGTGGGCATCATGAAATCACACGGTATCATAAAGACAGCTCAGTTGTTGCGGCAATGCATCTATATAGACTTAATTGCACAAAAGTGTAAAGCACGAACCTGTGTAAAATGCATAGATGCAAGTCAATACAGTCCGCACGCAGGTCAATGGCGTCGGTTTATAGAACTCGCAAAATGACCATCAGAATGTTAAATGTTCAATGTGAACTTAATCTACGAATGCAGTGTGCTCAGACTGATCCTATTCCACCCGCCTGTTTTTTGATACAGTAATTGGGGTTCTGATCAATAACCAGTTCTCATTGCAGTGCCAGGCGAGGACAGACTAGAGAGAGCGAATTTAGGTACAGAAGTTAGTAGAGAATTTAATGCAACTATGGTTACCACGTTTTCTTTCTATGTAGACAGAGTGCTACTCTACTCAGAAATAAGAGCAGCGCAACTCTATAGGTCAACGCCCTGACTCAGTGCCCTCGGGCTTGACCGTGCTGCGCGCAAGTCGTTCTGACAAGTCCATGGGCGGCGTGCGCCACTACATTTGCATTTGCGTTTATTGGCCCACCACTCTTCTTACTCGCCATAGCCTCGTTTCGCGTCTGCATTAGCGCCATTTATTCATCGACTCGTAATCGCGTGGCTCCCGTTTTCTCCCTCTGCGACGCATCACATGGGATCGTGCCTGCGTCTGGCTCGGCCACGTCGCAATGGGATCCTCCTCGCGTGCGCCGTTGACCGAGGTCGTTAATTTGAATAACGCCTGCCCTCCACCCGGCCTCGAGCGCAAGGCCGTCGCACCGTGGCCCATTACGGCGATAAAAGAGCATCTCCTCTGCAAGCTTGGAGTGGATAGGCATAGGCGGCAGAGAGGGGCCGCCTCGCAGTGACGGCGCGGTGAATGCTCGCGCGGACAACCGCGGGAGCATCGTTCCGGTAGACCGAACGCTCAACGCTTCGATGCACCGATAAGCGGCGATTAAACGCGTGTTGAAACACCGACCGCGCGGCGTTCACAGCGTCGGCCCGCGTGCACGCGCGAACTTGTGCGTGCGTGCGTGAATGCGTGCTAGCTGTCGTCGTCTCTAGTTGTCTTTTTCTTGGTGCCCTTCAAATACCCCTCTTCCTTCGCAGTTTTCTGCGGGACCCTGATGCAGACACTTGTTGTCAGAGTGCTGCTCACGTTTCAGTGTGGGTTTCGGATGCCTCCTCGACAAGCGTCGAATGGTGCTGCATGCGATAATACTGCGATGTCTCATGCTTGATTTGAAAAATTTTCGACCGAACCATCGGCAAGCAGAAATACCTCAGAACAGATATTACCTCCTTTGAAGACTGGTTCACCCCAAGCAACGACAGTCGAGGCCGAGACACGCTGCTCTCCCTTTGGGAGTTTGCACATGACGCTGGCATCCGTCGTCGTATGTGCATGATCCGTCTCCCTGAACCTCACTGCTCTTAGGCCGAAGAGCCGTCCTGTTTGTAATAAAGAGGTTTCATTCACTCAAAGCCGTCTAACCCCATATACGAGTTTCAAAAACAACGCATTGCCAACCGCGGTGACTCAGCGACTATGACATTCGGCTGCTGCGCACTATGTCACGGGTTGAACTCCCGGCAGCGGAGGCGGCGTAAGCCTAAACGTACATGTAGTGCGCTTTGGGTAAACCTTAAACAGCCTCAGGTGGCGGGCATTATTCCATGGCGTTCCACAACGGCGTCTCTCGTTGCCAGCTTTATGCTGCTTTGGGAAGATAAACCCCCTAATCATTCAGCGGCTACGCATCGATGTCACCTGCCAAGGTTCCTCTTCAGGCTCTTAAAGCAAGTTCGCTGCTCTGACACATGAACCGGGATTAGCGATGCGTTTTCGGCTGGAATTCAGAAAGCGCAAGCTTTTGGATTCGTCAGAGCAGAACATGCTGTGTCGTTTTCTACACTATACCGCTAATACTCGTACATAAAAATTATGCAGATTCAACGCACATCTTGGAATCTATGTGAAGCGAAGTTTTCGTGAAGCCGTTAATCAAATGCTATAAATTTGCCTACTTCATGCCGGCGTCTTTGGCATAAAGGACACTTGCTCGCGCCTATATGTACCGAGCTACGCAATGTCACATACGCCTCGATCACCTCAAAGAGATAGTTGGCGTTGGCAACGATAGAAGCGATTGTGGATTAATGTTTTTTGTTTCTTTATTGCCTCTCATGTTACAGAGCTTAAAAACTGATGTTAGAGCACAGGGTTGCTGTGCTAGGGGACCGCGGTGCGATCCTGCCATCGGGCACGTAATTCAATTTTTCGATTCTTTTTTTTTTTTTTTTTCGTTCTATACCCGGCACTATGCCAGTGCCGGGTAGCAAACCAGGTGCAACCTGGTTAATCTCCCTGTCTTTCCGCTGCTTTCTCTCTTTCTCTTTTTAAGTATGAGCAACTCGGCAAAACAGCAGCAGCGCCAAGCAGCCACGGTCAGGAAAGAACGGGATGATTCGCAAAGCAAGCTTCGCTTTAAAAGCCTGTAGCAACAGGAAACATGTTCGAACGCCGTCTTTAGTAGTGGACGCCTGTTCTTAGCAAACGCAGCTTTCGCAACTTGTCCTTATTTCACGGAAGCACAAATGAACGCTACTCTATAAAAATCTAAGAAATAAACTTATTTTGATTATTTATTCTTGCCAACCTCCCAAAAATCCACGCCATCGTTTCTAATAGGGCTTACACGTAACAGCTTTGAATCGTAAGCATGTTTGCGCCGAAAAGAGGTTGAGCCCAAACAGCTGTCTCTCGGGCAAAAGTAATTATGAGACAACGTTCCGGCGTACAACGAGAAGAGAAAGACAACACGAACGCCGTCTTTCTCTTCTCGTCCGTGTGTAATTGTGCGCTGGAACGATGTTTCATAATGCTAATCACAACCAACTAGCCCAGCTGTCCACACTTGGCAAAAGTAAAATGCCCTTGATAAGAGGGCCCGATACATTCGGGGGCAGTTCTTCCTAAAAGGAATTGGAATCGGGTTACATAGCCTGTAACGAATAACGAGCTCGCTGCAGAAGCCACGAGGGGGGTGTTAAGGCGCCATCCAATTTATATATGTGAGCCAAATAATACGTCCTAGGTAGAAATGATTATTATTTCCGGTATTGCCGCTGTACAAAAGGAGAGCTTATATAATCGATTAAAATTTTGGCCAAGAATCCATCAAAAACGCTCAGTTAAAAAAAAAACAAGTATGTTGATAATTGTGTAGTGCTCGTCTCTCTGCGCTGTTTTAACTCGCAGTTCAGACAACCATAAACAAAAAAAAGAAAAAAAACATTTTTCATAGCCGCGCAGAAAATATCATCGTACGATATGTTTACCTCTTTTCAGAAGTTCGTAATCATCCGCCCAATGCCAAGTAGAAAACCCTGTCTCGTGTGTACTTCACGTCCTCGGCAGGTGAATCGGCGTGTTGCTTTCTTTTTTACGGAGCGGATGGACACGTCACAGCGAGCTGTGCCGGTCATCATCGTGTACGCGGTTTGCGAGCACGGCAAAGGAACAACCCGGAAACTTCATGTAAGCGGAATAGTACAAACGCTAATAAAAAAAAGGGGGCGCTCGAAAAAAAGAAGATGCACTAACAGCCTGACAAGACCATGAGGCAAAACAAAACAACAACAACGATCCAAACACCCGAAGTAAAATGGCGCCGCCAACGGAGCTCGGTCGGGAACGCGAGCAGTTGCACGCCTAGGATTTATACACCGTCTCAACAACTGCGTGCACTGCAGCGAAAACTATACGAGCGCGGCAGCCAACCAGAAGAGAGAGCGAGAAAAAGGGCTCGTCAAATGACCGCCTCTAATCACCCTCCGCCGATTGAATGGAAGGTTATCGGAAGGATGGAAGGATTAGCAGAGGACAATGGGCGAGCCCATTGCTGAATGCGCGATCGACTCTCGTCGCGGATTGACTGACGCCAGCCCTAGCCTTCACTGCACTGCACGGAATCGGTGAGATGAAGCATCGGGACATTAGAGTGTGGAGCTTTGCCCCACCAACAGCGTAGGTGCACCGTGACATTTAATATAGTAAACTCACGACGCAAGTAGTGACGTATATCACTGCGTGTGACCATTTGGTGAACCGTCTCGAATCACCCGGAAAGAACGCCGCTAGCCGAAACCGAACCATCGAAGTAACGTACAGTTCATCTGCGAGTTCGATCTCCAGTCGCCAGATGTGCTGAGCCGCAGCACAAACGAATGCATGGCGGCACAAGGGCAGGCTTACATCTACATGGCGTTAGGTTTTGCCTCTGCGTTATTCTATAAAGAGCGATTTCGGAACATCCTTTTGGTCATTTCGTGGAGGCGTTTTTAAAACGACCTGAAAGCGGAGCTTCAACATACTGAATCTCCTGGAACATTTCAATCTATACCGTCTTTCACTCGAAAATCATTTTTCTTTTCCTTCTGCACCAAAAAAAAGCATAAAAAATTCGAAGGTTTCTATAGATTCTCATACTTCGGACTTCATATTCGATTTGAAGCAGGTTTTCGGTCGCGAAAAAACGGTGCCTCTTATGCGTAGTGCGCTGCGAGGCCCGTAGACTTTATGTCCTCGGGACATCACCGGTTAGTTGCGTCAGCGTTTAGGTATTTGCGAAAAAAGGCGCTCTCCCCCAAAAACCGCGCTCGTTTCAACTCGCAGCCGCTGAGGGCGCTGCCGCATTCGAAATGCTTTCGAAGTGCCACACGCATAAACGATAACCCATTTGTGAAGCAATTGAGTAGTCCAAAGAGGCAAGGGGTGCTCATCATTTGATGTGCGAGAAGCAAAATGCAAGCGTCCATATGAAGAACCGTTGAGGTAAGTGGAAGAGGAGTTCTGGGCGGCGAGATCTTACAGGTGTCTGGACACCAGTGGTGCAGATACTGGGCGAATAAGACAAACAGAGTGGCTTTACGTTACTAAAGTGTAAGTGGAGCACAAAATACCCAAGTTACGTTTAAGTTATGAAGTTGCAAAAGGCAGTACAGTGGAGAACTACAATGTAAGATAAGCTGACATAAGAGCTCTACAAGACGGTTAAAGAGATTAAATATGACGACAGTTTTACTTTTTGATGCTCAGTGCTTGAGAACTTATTCATATAAGCAAAACTCTGATAGTGCACTAAGCTGATGATGGTGATATATATATATATATATATATATATAGTCATCGCTGGTAACACGCAAGGTGATGTTTTGAGGCAGGGAAACTTGCTGAACAAAACCAGATAACACTGGGGGACTCAAAAACTCGCAAGCAAGCAGGTCGGCGGGCCGCTATGTAATGAAGGACGCGGGAATTCTGTCATTCCACTCTTACCACGAAGGCAGCATCACTTGTAATCATGAAGTTTTTTTTTTTTTTTTACATAATAATAGACTTCGAAGAGAGCGCAAACACATGTAAACTATACAACGCTTTTTTAAACCAATAGAATGGTACACATATGGACAACTAAATTACGTACAACGTTTTGTGATCACATGGATTGCTTCAACGTTGGTACCAAAGTTTCACAGTACAGTGGCATGCACGTTGCAGATAATTTTCTGTGTTGAATAAACAAATGAATGCTCTTTAAACTGCTTACATCATGTCTATTTCCGTTCGTACAAAACATTCTTTACTCCTGTCCCACAACGCCATGGCACGTTTTGGTTAGTTTTCTGTTGCGTCAAGCGTCGCAAAGGTTGTTTTCATCAGCCTCTGTGGGTTTTTCCAGTGAACGCAGATGTACAGCTGGGAAAGAAAACATCACCAGATATCGAGCGCGTGTCTGGCGGCTTTGGGTTGCGTGGCAAACTGCTTCTACAAGATAATTACACGCTATTACATCGTAATCACAGACTGCACGACAGAGCGTGGTCACGAGTCGGCATTATTGAAGCTCGTGGGAAGGAAGGGCGGGGATTGGAGCCAGGAGCTGATGCATCTTTGTGCTGGCGTGCTTGTGTCCCTGGCATGTATGTAGTGGTTTATGCTTTACTTCGGTAGGTCCAATAACGTCATTAGGCTTAATGAGACATGTTTGTAGGCTCGATAGTGCATGTAACTTATGACATGTACAGCCTTATGACGTGGACAGCAACTATTACATGGGCAACCAGCACATCTAGCAGCTGCGAGCGTAAAACAAGGCGCTAAAACGCATTTTTAGACGAAGAAATGGATTTTGCTCGCTCAGTCACGCATCACGCATGCAGTAGTAGACTTTTTTACCAAAATATCTTATTGGTCACTTCCAAAGTTTGAAAAGTAGAGCACTATGAAAAACGTCACATTTTACGCAGGTACAGGAAGGATTTGAGAACAAAAATAATGCGCGAAGTGCACTTTAGTTGACCTGGTAACCTGGTAAGATGACCTGGTAAGAAGATGCATGCTTCAATCTCTAACACGAAACTCAAGCAAATGGAAGTCTTGCGTCATTGCAATTGTATTCAAGCAGACACTCATACGAAATGCCTTTGCCGGCATGTATCTGTTCCCACCATCCAGGCGTGGACACCCGCTACGACAGCCACCATGCATGCAGAAGCGTACCTCGTCCGATGCCGGTTTCCACCTGATCCAGATGCAGCACCAACCACCACGCAGCATTGATTTCCACCACCACTTATACCACCATGGAAAGAGGCCTTGGGCCGATAGTCCAAGCCTCTGCCTGACAGGCGCAGCACAGAGGAACCCTAGGACTCCGCCTCACCGCACCCATCAGCAAACGCATTCATCACGGAGTTTGAATGACTCGCCAAGAACACGAGGCCCATCCTCGCCTATATTCATGGTCAGCGTCGATTCACCCATACAGCCCAGTGAGAGAGGTCTCGAGCAGGAAGCCATACTTCTAAGTACGTTAAATGGAACATGGAGTGTCAATAAGGCAGATACGTAAGCACGTAACAATACGAAGCGCTTCCGTATGTGTCATCATATAGGCCTTACCTACAGTCCGTGTCTTTTAGAGCATCTCCACACAGCATGGGTTCATCATCTACGTTGTAAGTGCGCCCGGTTGCCCCAACGAAGTTACCAGGACTGTCTTGTATCTCTAAACGCTGCTCGCGGCTACGACATGGTGTTATTATACTGCTGATGCTCGTTCGCACCGCCGGGGTTGTCGGCCGAGTGTGATTCTCTTGTCCTGCCATTTTGCTTCTCCCAAAAACTAAGCCATCAAGCTGTTCTCATTGCAATGAAGAAATTCAGTCACTCAACCAAATGTAAAGCTGCTGTTTCGTTACGGGACAGTGCTTTTGCGCGGTGCTGGAGGCAAATATTTGTTGAAGCTGCATTTCCGGTAAGAGAGAGGCCGAGCACTGCACCGTGTTTGCTGCCATATACTCTGCAGGAGGGGAAGAAATGGCATGAAGAAAAAAAAGAGGAAATTTTTGCTGTCAATCTCTTCGTTAGCAATCAAACTTTTCTCGACAAATGTAGAATCTTAAAACATGCATTATTAAACAGACAACGTTGGTAATAGATTAACTTGTATGCTATTAAAATAGTTTTTGTTGTTTTAGTATAGGTTCAAGAAGTTTGAACGCTTAACGGCTCTCAATAAGCAAGTACGAAAATTAGAATAGATATTTAAATGCAGCTCCTTTGTATTTGTATAGCGACAGATGTAACCTTGCGATAAAGCAATATTGTATATATATATATATATATATATATATATATATATATATATATATATATATATATATAGGAAAGTCAGAAGCACAACTTCGCGGTTATCTTAGGTTTAATATTTTCCCAACAGTTTCGGTCGGTGGACCGACCTTTTTCAAGGTCGGTCCACCGACCACACATATATATATATATATATATATGTCGGTCGGTCCACACACATATATATATATATATATATATATGTGTGTGTGTGTGTGTGTGTGTGTGTGTGTGTGTGTGTGTGTGTGTGTGTGTGTGTGTGTGTGTGTGTGTGTGTGTGTGTGTGTGTGTGTGTGTGTGTGTGTGTGTGTGTGTGTGTGTGTGTGTGTGTGTGTGTGTGTGTGTGTGTGTGTGTGTGTGTGTGTGTGTGTGTGGTGTGTGTGTGTGTGTGTGTGTGTGTGTGTGTGTGTGTGTGTGTGTGTGTGTGTGTGTGTGTGTGTGTGTGTGTGTGTGTGTGTGTGTGTGTGTGTGTGTGTGTGTGTGTGCTTTCGAGAGAAAGCCTGCACACCTGCTTTCCCTGTTTGTTCTTTAAATTAGCCAGAAAAAACTGAAAGCCAGATGACGGCTTTATTTCTGCATCGCCAACATTTTCCGCATTGTTTCCGAATGAATGTTTCCGAGTGACGATCAGCACATGGCCTGCCATTTCTTTCTTTGTCGTCCTCGTCTACGACTGTTCTTCTGAACATTCTAATGGCCACATCAGATGGTACGTATTGAATTACACGTAAGTAATTATTTGTAATCAATTTCATTTTTGGTACTTTTGTAATTGACTGATTACTTTTCTGTCAATCTCTTTCTTTTTTAACTTGTTAACGCTGACTGGAATGTTGATCACTGTTTTTAGTAACCAATTATATTTAACCAGTTACTTTATTACCGAGACAAGCTGTAACAGGCAACGCAGCTTTGGATACTTAAATTTGGCGTGAACTACAAAACAACAATTGCGTTCCAGCCACATATGTGGCCGGACCGCAAGACCGATGTGGATACACAGCCTTTAGGACGTGTATCTTCAGGCAGGCAAACCCGGTGCTCAGTGTACTCGTATTTGTTTCGTATTAACGGCATCTAGCAACGCCATGCGGGACGAGTGCCACCACATCAGAACTCTCACGTGCAATGAGTTTAGTCTTCGGTTTTCCATTGTCATTGTCCGGTGTTCGTACGTTACAACACAGCACTTCATTCCAGCGCGCACATGGAGCAAGTTTTCAGTGTCGCTGCTTTTGTCCTCGCAATAAAACGAGGGAGGACGACCGATGGAAATCTTGAACCGCTATTGTTAGTGGAAATAAACAACGTGTGCAGGGTTGCAGAGGGCGCATTGAAAGATCCGGGCTAGCTGGTTATATTTACTGTATTTGTACAATGCTAATAAATATTGGGGTGACATTAACGTGAAAGTAATCGATTACGTTTTAGTAATTGCTAGATTACTTTGAATTTTTAATGAAGTAATTGCAATTGTAATCGGTTACCTTTCTTTCTCTAATGTGTGCAAGTCTGGGCCCCACCATAGCATAAGGACTATACATAACAGTCTCTCGCCTGAATCAAATGACAAGACATGTTCTGGCGAAACCATGAATCCCAGGTCTCTATTCGCGTAAACAGATTTTTTGCAACGTGACAAAAACTCCCCCTCGGTAGGCGCCCATGAGAGCATGCATTCTCCAACAGATGGTAGCCCATGTTCGCCTGACTTCATAGAGTTATAAAGTATACGCTTGACTTCCTTAGTTATTGGTAGGCTACGCATCCACACTTCTTATCGAAAAGCATCAAATAGAATGCTCAGTGCCAAAGCAGTGTGCAGTGCAATGCAGACTTGCGATACTAAAGCTGCCCGAATTTCGACTAAAATCTACCGACTGTGTCGCGGTTTTCGAAAGTTACCGTTTAGCTGTCAAGTACCACATTCGTTCGTCGCCCGCGTGACAAGAGGAAAGAACGTTCTTCGAGGCATGGCTTCACGCTTATCTCTCATTTAAAGAAAGGCAAATCGCTCCGCTAAGTACCTAATTGTGGCAGTGTTACAAAGGAAGCGAGTTTGGATTTATTTATTTTGTCAGCCAGGAATAACTTGTTTCTTTAGCTAAATAAATTTCGCTCGTTGCACTTTCTTCGTTTGCTTGTGTCACTTTCTTCCTCGATGGCCCGGCAGTGCAAGCTATGCAGAAAAAAATTCCCATGAGCGCGCCTTCAGCCAGCTTAGCAGTACGTAAATGGGCTATAAATCCTGACTCGCTGCTTGAACTTGCTATGGTGTGCTATTTATGCGACGCCCTTCGAGAACGCTCCACGGTCCCAAAGTTCACTCGATGGCAAGCAAATCGTGCATGCGAATTGCTTCCGTGGACGGCGGTTAACACCACAACAGATCAGTGGGATAGGGCTTCCAGGCCAACGGGATACAGAGAAGTGGGAATGGCAACGAGAGTGCAGGCACCGCTAGGAAACATTCCCTGCCTGCAGCGACATTCGCACACCCAGTCACGTATCAGACATTTTTCGAGCAATACATTGTTATTTTATTCGGCGCCTTTCTTATGATATCAAGTCAGCAAAGAAACAGAGATCGAGTCGGAAGTTCCCTCACCTCCGCCTCGTCTGCTTGCTTTTATTTGTGTCGTCCGCAACACATCAGTTTTAATTCACTTTCGGTGCCAGACATCGACGACAATGCTATGGGAAAAGGGCATTTATTGCTCACAGCCCACTGAGCTTTGTGAGAATTGAAACTATTTCAGCGGAAGTTATTAGATGGATCAAATATGCATGTCATCACTTCGTATTTATGCATAAATGACTTACCACATATATACAAAGTTCAGTCACGAACGTGTCATCATTCCATGCAACCTCCAGACAGATTCACTGTCTATCGTGTCTATACGTGTTGATAACTGCGCAGATCTCTCGTGAACTTTCCTTTTTGGTAGCACGCATTCAAGAGGATAAAATTTCATGCTTTAGGCAAAGGTAGATAGCCACACTACAGCGCACACCACACACAGGCTCCCAAAAGTTCCCGCGTTATAAACTAAAAAGAATGCAGTAGATCCAATAGGGTGCAATCTATTAGATTAACAGCGAAGCTTTGTGTGAGTTCATAAATAGTCGAAACATGAGTACGCACACGGGCACACAGGCACACACGCACACGGGCACACGGGCAGGCACACACACACACGCGAGCGCGGGC
Organism: Dermacentor silvarum; assembly: GCF_013339745.2. Classification (NCBI taxonomy): domain Eukaryota; kingdom Metazoa; phylum Arthropoda; class Arachnida; order Ixodida; family Ixodidae; genus Dermacentor; species Dermacentor silvarum. The sequence continues at coordinate 25,485,875 of NC_051154.1, forward strand.
ACAAATTATGCCAAGCCTTTTGTTAAGCGGAGTTGCTGACAAATAGCGAGTACGACGGACGCCTTGAACGCATCATGGTTTCAGAGGCAGCATGTGTATACATGCGTAGCGCAATTCCAATCTATTCTATCCGTAATAAGCGTTTGCTTCCTCATTACCGTGCAGCCCCAGATGGGCGAAGGCGAACTTTCTGGTTAATTTTTCCCCGGCATGGCCTTGCGCCGCCGCTGCCGCGGAGGCAGCGCCATCTGGTCGTGCTGAAAGGCACCTAGTGGTGCCCGCATGCTTCGCTGTGATTGGTTGACCTATTCGGCAAGGGAACAGCCAGGCCGCAGCGCCCACGGTGGCGAAATCCTGAGAAGTTCGCAGAGAAAATATTCCCTTTTAAAGCTGTGCTGCGCTGCATAAGCACGTATTGCATTCAACACAGCCCGTATGCGACAATGTGATGTCATAAATCAAACAACTTTCCTGCTTCGTTGCGGGTGCGTCGAAGGGCTATTCTCGCCAAGATTTTTAACCCTTTAAGTGGCAAGAAAGACTTGACCTAGAATGCTTTTATTGCTTAAGTTATTCTTTACTTTTCTCAAATATATACCAATTGAAATATTAAACTGTTTCCCTAAAAACTAAGCGAGATACAGTAGGTCAAAATTATTGTTGACCACGTAGTGAAAGGTAAATGTGTGGTCCAAAACTCTCTGGCACTTGCTATGGCAAGTTCAATATGTGTTCTTGAGATGCACCTTTATAGAGTTAAGGAATAACAGCTTGCTTAAAAAAGAAAAAAAAATGTGCATTGGCAAGAATATGACCCCCACGTGCGCTAAGAAAACGACGAAGCCTTCAGGTTTTGTGACCAATACATATGCTGCTGCTCACGCTCGACATTCTAGTGAATAGCACTGTTGAGCAGGTACATAAATAAAGGTAAATTGAAAGGTCCAGACTAATAATTGAATTTGTTTAGTTTTGGCAGATGTTAGGTCAGCAATATTGTTGAGCTATCAGGTAAAGGGTTAAAATCGAATCTTTTCTTTGCGAACCTCACCGGGTTTCGTGACCGCGGCCCGGCCGTTCCTTTGCCGAATAGGCCAACTATTCACAGCGGAGTACGCACGCCGCTGGTTGCCTTGCGCCACCACAAGGGGGCGCTCGCCTCCGCGCATCCTCGGCAGTGGTGGTGCCGGCCGTGCGAGGAAAAAAAGAACCAGAAAGCTCGCCTTCGCGCATCCACGGCTGAACGGTAATGAGGAAGTAAACGCTTCTTGCGGATGAAAAGGATTCGAATTGCGCTAGGCAATTCGCGCCCGCCCTTTTGTTGTGTGTCTGCGTGTGCTTCGACTCTTTATGCACTCACACAAAGCTTCGCTGCATATAGATTCCAACTTTTCAGATCTGCTGCATTTTTATTTTATTTTTCATCTCACCTCACAAACGTTGATGTAGGCGTCTTAGGGCAATCCCAAGCCTAAAATATAGTATATCCTTGCTTTCGCAACGAAGTGCCCGACGCTAGCACACCAATAAATGCTCGACTGTTTCCTTTATATCTGAAGGGCTGGAACACAGTACCTAAAATAAATAAACTGTTCGTGAGCGCGAGCCAGCACTCCATATCAAACGCTGGCATTGTATCTGTCAACTCACACGAGGCCTCACCTCGCGCGCGCGTTCTCAAGTAGAGCCTCTCCCCTTTTCTCTCATTAAATATCCTCTCTATCTCTCTCTCTAGGCGACTGCTTTTCCTTCTTAAGTGCTCCTCGTTTCGGTCATATCAAAAAATTTGGAGGACGCTTAAGCTCCGCCTTTAAGAGTGGAACTAGATAGCATTCAAAGATGCCTGACTGCTCCTCACGCTTCCCGGCAACTGCAACTTATTTAACCGTAATGTTTACAGGGAAATGCTGGCGGCGGACACTATACACGAAGGCGAGCTTTCTTGTAGAAACGCGGCCTCTTGCGTCGGCCGATCCCAGAGGTAGTGCCCAGCTGCGCCAAAAAGTTTACATCATTTTTAGGTTTCTGTTATTGTTTTGCACTTTTAATGTTTCAGTCTGAGAAGATTTAACATAAAAGGCATGCGCTGTCGGTGTTTTAACGCAATAGCGTTTAGGGCCCCATGTCGCAGAAAATCCGGCGTCGGCAACCAGCGTGTGATCGCGGGTGGCGGAGAAAATCATCCAACCACATCGACCACGCAGGCCCCCCATGTGGTGCAAGGTTTTGGTGAACAAAAATTGAATTTCTCACAGTGAAATCTGTCAGAAAATGGTAAAGTACGACTTTACCATTCGGCGTCGGATTCACCGTGCGTTTCTCCGCAAAGTTCGGGAATCAATATCTCGAAACTACTGTCATTCTGAGAATTCGTTCCAAGTGAATCCGCCTTGCAAACTCCACGGCTAGAATTATAAATTGCAATATGGGTCATAAAGTCATTATTTAAAACTTAATTAGTGATGTTTGTTACTTAGTCGATTATGAATTTCAATATTTTGTGCAAGTAATGTCCTTCTCTTCGAGTAGACCAGCTCATGAACAAGAATTGTGCTATCTGCCACAGGAAACCTTTAAGAATTTTTCAAAGTGTATGCTAAAACACCCTGTACGTATACCGAAATATATACGGGAATTTTCGCTCACGGGACGCCAACGCCGGACGCAAACACCAGATTTACTGGGACACGGGGCGCTTAACGCTCTCACGTTAATATGCAGTCTGTCTGTAGACAAAAGAAGTTCCCAACTTTATTTCTCGTAGTATAAATGTAGTCCATACATGTTCGAACAGGTTGATTGCGGAAAGTTCCTATCTCAACACATCAAAAAAAAAAAATCGGAAGGCTCAAATTCCTTTACACCACAGGCTGCCTATGTACATGCTAAAGACTTTCTACCAAAATATACTTGAACTTCTCTAAACTGTCTGATTAAATCTTGTAATGTAAAGCGCAATTTCACATTTGCACGTTCTCACGCACCGAGAACGTCTTAAAGCACTGCGCTCACCTTCGACTGCTCAGGTTAGTAAGCAGCGCAGGGCAGCGAAGAAAAAAAAAAGTGAAGGCACAGGTCTCCAAACAATTGGAAGTATGCTTCACACAACCTTGAGAGACAAGAAGACGGCGAACACGCAAACATCTAGCAGCGAGCCTCGTCGTTGCCAATTGTCGACCGTGCCGGACGTCCCTCGGGCTTTCCCGCGGAGTGTGCGAGAATCCGGGCCATTCGCTACGCGGCCGAATCAGTGGGTACGCCGTCGTTGAGCGCGGTGGCCCGGCCGCTCTCCTCCTCCCTCCCTCCGCTCTCCAAAACCTTAATAACAGCGCGGACGCATCTGGATCAACACGAACCAATTTCCTTCACGCATGGCCCCGCGTGAACTGTATAGGACCCTGGCACAAGACGCCGATGTGCACCACCGGCAGCGGGCTCGCCCTGGCACACGACACATACGAGAGCCCTTGCTCGGACGGCCTGACCTCCGCAGTGCGACCGACACGCGGACGCCCACGTGAATTCAAGATGACTGTCGTTGCAGAGCCTCACTGTATTTCCTGGACAACGCGGAGTTCCATTCGTTTACCCCTCTAATGTCGAACGTATAATTTATGCTGCGCTGATTTTGATATCTCAAAATTCTGATGAAGCATGAAAAACCCAACCCATATATATAGGTCGCGTTTATTTTATTTATTTTTTTTTGATATGCTGGAACGCAGTTCCAGTTGTGGATGGTTTAGAAATCGAATTACTAATTAATTGTTGTACTAATTAAATTACTACTGAAATACCATTTCGCTTTTTTTTTCACAGATAGCGAGAAACAACCGCAAGGGGGGGGGGCAACCGCGCGGACTTGCTCTAGATGTGCTCCCGTTTCAGCGTGAAATTCCCGCGGATTGCCATCTTGAAGCACCAGAATGTTTGCAGCAATCAACACAACAAAGCGGCATCCAGAGAGACTACCCACAACTCCGTGAGTCAATTTCTTATGGGTTTACTTTTCCTGAAAATAGCAAAGCGGTGCCCGCCGAGCTAGGCCTACTGAGATTCACCAAGCTTCGTACGCCGAGGCCTTCGCCTCGCGCCTTGCGCCTCGGCCACGCACCTCGTGCCCGTGCCCGAACTTCCGGACGGAGCTTCGTACCTCGTGACCCACGTGTCCGTCCTCGCCACGCTAGGATGGCTGATCAAATGCATGCAACAATTGGAGCAACTGCACATGGAGGGAAAGAGCAACGTAGAGAAGAAATGAATGTGGAAACAGCCTTCGACGCAAACAGTGGATGAACGATCGAGACTCGGAACATCTGGCCGCGAGTAGGTAGGAGGAAAAAAACCAGCAAAGAAGGAAAGCACTGGAGCGCGCCCAAGCCCGACAGGCAATGGACAACCTGGAAGCCAAGCAGGAAAGAGCAACGCGCAAGACTCGAGGAAACACGCTACCAACGCAGCCAACCAGAAAAAGTACAGGCCGCCACCACTGCCAGACGAAGACCGAAAAGCCATCTATCGACCACAACCCAGACTGCAACTTTCAAGGGGGTCAACAGTAGCAATCACCTATGCCTTAGCCAGGAAAAGCAAGATGAAGCCCGAAGCATTCCGAACAAAAGTTACAACACAAGTGCAATGGAGCCAACATCTAATCATAGCGAACACTCCGGACAACGACATCGCTTTCGAAATCCTACCGAACATTAAAACCATTCAGTTGGACGTAACCGATTACAGCCTGGCCCCATACATCAAAACCCTGGCAGAAGCGTCAGTGGGAGTCATACACAGCCTAGTACCAGGAATGACTCTGGAACAACTAATGGAAATGCTATGAGCAGATGAATACAAAATTTCTCAGCGCCAGAATGATGGGAATATCGATTTCAGCCATCATTTATTTTCACGGCCCGCATGTCCCATTCTACGTAAAAGTAGAGGGAGCCCAAATTAGATGCCGACCATACGGGAAGACAGTACAGTACTGCAAAACATGCGCAGACCTGGGACACAGGCCCGTAACCAAAACCCAATTTCTGTTACAAATGCTGCCAAACCAACCAACCAGCTGAACATCAATGCAATCTCATATGCAAGATCTACCACCTCCCTCACGAAACTGCGGCAAAAGACTGTGAGAAAAAGCTAAAACCGGCTCCCCCTCTCCCATATGTGAAGAATCAACGATGCAAACAAGAACAACAGCAGAAGCAACAGCTGTCTTGGTCCATCGACTCAGACTCCGACTTCCCACACACACTCTCGGGCACTACGGATATCAGCATCCCCAGCACACAGACAGGAAGGTCGACATTGAGGGCAAGATCACGCTCCCGATCGAGGTCAAGGTCGACATCAAAGAAAACAGTAAGCTATGCAGAAGCTGCAAGCGACAGTTCCACCTCCTCTTCTCGGGGACCCACAACACAAACGCCAGAAGAACACGAAGTCGAGAAGCTCCGCAAGGAAATTGAAAACCTAAAACAAGTCAGCCATGAGTTGGTCAAAAGGTGCAAGGACTAGCAAACCTTCACCAAGCAACTTGAAAACATATAAAAACAATTAGATGAAAAATAGGAAGCCAAGCTCCAAGCAGCCCTCGAACCTATCCTACAGCAGCAGCAACAACAGGCCATTGAGACCCTCACGGCAACAGTCAAGCAACTCAAGGCAACCCTTGACGGGTTCATCGCCCATGTCAACAAGATTTACGCCGAAATGAAGGAACGTACAGTAGCTTTGGAGAAAACGTCTGAGCAAAGCAGAAAGAGGCCATAATACCCAGCCAGAGAATCACGCATGAGCGAAACCATGGAAGGCTAAGATGGGTAGCACACTCAAGGATAAGATACAACAAAAGCAAACAAGAATCAACATATGGCAATGGAACTGTAGATCCATCCGAACAAAAAGACAGAACCGGTTACAACTGCCCTCCTGAGAGAAGTGAAGAAGTATGCGAGAGGGCACAAGTTCGTGATGGTGGGGGATTTTACCGCCTATCACACCCCTTGTGGCTATTACATGACGGACAAGAAAAGAACGAATGTCGTCGACACAGCACAACATACCAGCTAACATTATGGGACGACCCGCACACCCCTACAAGAATTGGAAATAGCGTATCAAGAGACACCAACCCGGATCTAACCTTCGCAGCGGGAATACCCCAGGTGGAGTGGACGAGACTCAAAGAAACCCTGGGAAACGACCGCCACCTGGTACATACGGAAGTCACTTACAGAAGAGCACTTCTCAAAGTTGGCAAGGCAAAATCATGGACTGGACCGCTTTCCGAAAGGAAGGCCCTGCACCAACTGCTAAAGACCTAGAAGAATGAACCAACTTCATAACAGGAAAATTCAACTGACAACGGAAACACCAGCAGTGGACCCCCACCTGCTCCACATGTGGGAAGCTCATAGAAGCCTTATCCGTAGATCGCAAAAACAGAAACGGAACAGAGTCTTGAAAAAACGCATTGCGGAGCTGACCAAGCAAGCCGAAGAATACGCTGACCAATTAGAAAGGGAGAACTGGAACCAGATGTGTGACAAACTTCATAGAACTCTAAGCAACCGCAAGACATGAAACACCCTCAAGGCGCTGTTAAACACTACGGAATCAAAAAACAAGTCAGGAAAGAGCCTTGTGAAGCTCCTCCGCAATTACGGAGGCTCAGAAGACAAAATCTTGGAAGAAGTAAAAAAGAAGCCGACAGGAGGCACACATGCCACAGCCACCTTTGAAATGCGCCTAGATTGCACAGGCAACCTATATATGAAGAACTCGATCGCCCATTCACACAGGCAGAAATGGAAGCGGCGCTGGCAAAGCTTACTCGAAACACAACCCCAGATAAAGACCGCATAAACAACAACATACTCCACAACCTCAGCAAGAACTCGGCAGTCTACCTCCCAAAAACCATCAATGAAAGCTGGGCAAGTGGAACAATTCCAGCAATCTGGAAACACGCTGAGGTCATCGTGATACCGAAGCCAAACAAGCCACTGGGAATAGGAAACATTCGACCCATTTCCCTGATATCATGGTCAGGCAAGCTGTACGAGCAGTGGTCCTTAACAGGCTAACTTCATTCATGGAAGAAAAGGGGTACATGCCCGGCCCCATGCATTGATTCCGCCCCCAGCTATCGACTCAAGACATCTTGCTACAACTGAAGCAGGGTGTCATCGATAAACTAGGCAAACACAGCAAGAGCGCAATCATGGCCATGGATGCGAAAGGAGTGTTTGACAATGTCTTTCATGAGGCTATGTTGAAGAACCTCCAGGACATGCACTGTGGCGAAAGAACATACCGCTACATACAAAATTTCCTGACCAGCCGAAGAGCGACATTGGGCCTGAAGAGCGACTTAGCCTTTACTTTTTAACATAGCCATACTGAAACTACCAAACATATTGAAAGGAATAGAGGGGATAAGAGACGCCCTCTATGCAGATGACATCACCATCTGGACAACAGGAACAGATCGCCAGGAACTCAACAGGATGCACTTCAAGAAGTGGTGGACCGTACAGAAAACTATCTCAAGGCTTGCGGGCTCACGTGCGCGCCAGAAACATCGGAGCTTCTCATACTAAAAGCGAGAACCGGGGGAAGACCGCCAAAAGGTGAAATCCCAGAACAAGAACTCTGCCCTAATGGAGCGCCAAATCCCTAAAGTAGAATCGCGCAGAATCCTCGGCCTACATATACACAAGGACGGATCGGGCGCTGCCACCCTACCCAAACTGCAAGAAACCGTCACGCAAGTCGCACATTTTGTACGACGGGTAGCAAACAGAAGACATGGTTTGAAAGAACAAGACGCAGTCAGAATCATGCAAACCCTCATCATTTATCATATTCACCTACGGCACCTTTTACTTAGGTTTTAAGAATGCAGAAATCGAAAAACTGAACACCGTCATCCGGAAGGCCATCAATATTTGTGGGGATGAGCGAATGTCACGCGTCCCCTGATGTTGTTTTCCCCGCATGGCTTCCGTCTCCTGTAATCCAGCTTCTCCGCGTTGCTAAGCGCCAGCGGCGGTCGGCGTGAAGGTTGCGCTGCTAAGGCCACCTGACGGCGGGGGTTACGCGGGCGCAAAAGGGAGAAAGAAGGCTGTTCCTCTTGGACGCGGGATCGGTGAGCGGTGCGGAAGTTCCGCGCGTGGGCCGATCCACGCTTCGCGAGACCATCTCGCGAGGCTAGCAGCAGGGCACCGATATGGACGAACACGGATCGTTCGAACGCGCCACCATTCGAGTGACGGTACACGTGAACGATTAGGTGTTGGTGTCTAGCATGCGGGGGAACTTATTCGCTCGCTATCCGGTCGCGGTGAGTCGGACTTCCTTGATTTGTCGCGCGCCCATCGGCGTAGTAATTCGGCTAGCGTGTAATAGTGTATGAAAGGGGCAATAAATGCCCTTTTGATTGTTTACACTACTGTGTTGTCGTTCCTTCGTCCCAAGAGCACGTGTGAGACCCCACAGATTGCTGTAGGGATCTCCGAACGCGCCTCCACACAGCGACTACTCCGCTTATGCCTCTACAACACCTGAGAGGAGCTAGTCGAAGCACACAAAGTTAACCAACTCGAACGCCTCGAGCTTACTGAAACAGGTAGGGCAACACTCAGAAGATTAGGATACACTGAAGCTATGCAACTGCGTGACGAGAAAAGGATAATTCCAGAGACAATTCGAGAGTGCATCTCTGTAGCCGCCCTTCCAAGAAATATACATCCAACCCACCATGACGGAAGAAGAAAAGCCAGATTCTCCGAAAAGCGTACGGCCGAAATCCGAACACACGATACACCGATGCATCGAAACATTTGGGAACTCCAGTCCATTCTATCACCGTCGTCGACATCAAGGGCAAAGAGAGAACGGCAGCTAGCATCTTAACACATGAAATAGATACAGCAGAAGAAACAGCAATAGCCCTGGCCATCGCAACCTGTGTCCGTGTTTAGTTTGCGCATAACCATTTCCTTTGCAAATGGCAAAGAAGCACCTACCATATATATATATATATATATATATATATATATATATATATATATATATATATATATATCGTTTGGACGCCGGGGCACGAGTGCCTGCTGGGGAATGAGGCAGCCGACGCCTCCACCCGAGCTTAGGCTCACCGGACTTTCTGATGAAGGATGAAGTCCCCCAGAAGTACACCGATATTTTGCAACACTACAGACTTGACAGAACAGTGTACCCACCACTTCACCACCCCAGCCTAACTAGGGAAGAGGCAGTAATCCTCAGGAAATTGCAAACCAATACCTACGTCCACGGTATACTATTGCACCAATCTCACCCACTGAGCACTGATACATCTGCACGTACTGTGATGTCCCAGACCCTCTATGGCTTATGGTATGTGGATATGTACCGTAGACACCCAAACACTAACCGAAGAGCAGCGGTAGGCCGCGCTATCAAATCTGCATCCGAAGAAACAGCGCAGCCTGATCGAACTGGCGCGGGAGCTGGCCATGGCCTCGGCTACCTGGACTAAGGAGGCCGCCCACCTGCGGCACACATGCGCTAGCTCAGAATAAAAGTCTATTATCTCTCGCTCAGCCAGATAGACTCTTCATGGCCACAAATAAAAGTGAAATAATTGTCTTAATTTTCCTTGATCTGGAACAGTGTTTCGGCCAATACAGGATTATATGTTCTTTTATTTTTCTCCTTACTATGGCAACTGAGAAATAGTTGTATGGCAATAGCAGCCCTACGGACCTGCGAGAAGCATTCATGGCGTCGACTCCCCCGCCGCCACCTTCGTTGTCGATCTGTTCCGCTGACAACGCAGCCGCGGCTCGCGTGCGAAGGGTTAGAAGGTTACCGGGGACGCAAAGTGAGTTTCGCTGCAAAAACGACTAAGCGAAGTGACCGCATCGTCGACGCCCCGCTCAATCGCCTCAGTGGCGGAGCTATGGCAGCGCTCTGCCTTCCGCTGTTGGCACGAGCACTGTGACACTCGCGTTCCTGTTGCGCTTATATATGCGTGCGCACAGGTCTGGAGTAGTAAACGGCAAGCTAAGGTCCTCTAGTAGCTCACTGGGCACCAACAGTTTCCCGTCGGTCTCATCTTGTGCACCTTGGGGGTGCGACGCCTGCAATGCCAATGGTGGTGCACCTCATCGCGTCAGCGTTGTGAGACGCCTGATTGCGAGGGCGCTGTTCCTTCTAACCAGCAGCAAATGCCTCGCCGGCTGCGTCGTTCCAACATGTCGCAGCCGCGTATAGTTAGAGCACCTTCCGATAGTGAGAACAGCTATCCATGTCAACACCTATCCCTTCGAGCGAAACTGACATATTTTTTTCTTGGTGACCACTGCACCGATTTTGATTAGGTTTGCCCCATTTGTAGGAAGCAGACTGTTTATTTCGCCGTCATTATTTTGAAGGAAGGTTCGAGAAAGTTTCAAAATTTCAACAGACTCAACTATCAGGCTTACAACTCTGTAACTTAGCAATGAAAAACTATATGACTATTCTGTAAGTTGCACCTACAATAACGCTCTAAAACGGACAAAATGATGTATTATATTCGACGCTCTGAAATGTATTACTCATTTGCCTTGCCCTGCCTTGCCCTGCCTTGCCCTGCCTGTTTGTTTGTTTGTTTGTTTGTTTGTTTGTTTGTTTGTTTGTTTGTTTGTTTGTTTGTTTGTTTGTTTGTTTGTTTGTTTGTTTGTTTGTTTGTTTGTTTGTTTGTTTGTTTCCAAGAGTAGCTCGTACCCACTATGGGGGATTGGCAAAAATCGGGTGAAATAAGAAGGTAATTACTCGAGTCTAAAAAGAAGCACTATTTAAAAGTTTTGAATAGATAAAAAGAATGAAGTCAGATTTAAATTTTAGAATAGAGAAAGTAATTAATCGTCCTGATTTAATTATGAACTTGCAAACTTCCTTTTCTATTTTTTTTTCTTGCCTGCCTTGCCTGCCTCGCCTGCCTGGCCTGTTTGCTTTGTTTGTTGGCTTCTAAGAGTGGCTCACACCCACTATGGAGGATTGAGCAAGAATCGGGTGAATTTAGGAAATAATTACTCGAGTCTAAAAACAAGCTCAATTTAGAAGTTTGAATAGGTAAATAGAATGAAGTCCGATAAAATTTCAGAATAGAGCAAGGAAATTGTCCTGGTTCAATTATGAATTTGTTAACTTCGTTCTCTATCTTTTTTTTTCAACTTCACTATTTTCGTCAATGTTTGGAAAAAATAGAGGCTGTTAATCAAGATTCTACTTCCTATCTGTGGCTAGAATTGTATTGCTCTCTTAAATGCAACAAATTTAAGTCAACTCAGTCCAGCCGTTTTTCATGAAAGCATTTCATCATCGTCATCATCATCATCAGCCTATATTTATGTCCACTGCAGGACGAAGGCCTCTCCCTGCGATCTCCAATTACTCGTTCGTTCATCGTCTTACCTGTATTTAAATAAAAACATCGGAGTCGGCCTCCAACTAAAGCTTCCTCTTAAGGCAGCTTGCCCTAAGTAAGAAAAAAAAATGGCCCGGCCAGAAGGCCCTGATTTCAGGGCTGAGCGCGGCGATATCATTGCAAGAGCACCACAGTAATACTGAACTCGGCTGGATAAGGTTTTTATTGGCTTTCTACTTTATTATTTTTTGACCATATACTGCATGATGCGCCTTAACAAAATTGCCTAACAAAGTCCTTTGTTCCTTTAATGTTTTTTTCTAAATAAACTAAACTAAAACCCTTCTATGTGGCAACTACGTTTAAGCAGACATGCAAATGATCGTGTGACGGCTTGAAATATAGTCATGCGACAGAGTGCCCTCATTATGTTTATATGAAATCGAATAGCTTTCTTTTGTTCCTTCGGCCGTTTTCGTGGTTTGTCGGTGGTTGTGCGTCGGTTGGTGGTCCGACTCGACAAGAAAAACTCTGGTTCTCTCGCTCTCTCTCCTCTCTCTCGTTTGCTCGTTCGTCCGCTCACTCGTTCGTTCCTTCGTTCGTTCGTTCGATCATTCGCTTGGGCTATTCGCTTATACTGACAACCGTCGTCGATGGTTAGTGCACAATTTTATTTGTCATTTATCATATTCTATTCCTATGAAAATCGTTGTGCTGTGCCGCAGGCATATCGCGGCTGCGTATTAGACGAGAGTTTAAATATGTATCGTTACACTATCCCGTGATCGCAAAAGCGGTTTGTAAAGGCATCCGCCGGCCAAATTTGGCACTGAACAGCTCAGCGAAGACGACTGGCCAGTAACGCTTTTTTTCTTAAGCGAAGCTTTATATCTGTAGGCGAAATCGTATATGGCTAGGCGAAATCGCCTGTGTACAGAAAACTATCATCATCAGCAGTGGCTCGAGCATCATCGTCTTCTTCCTCAGCAGGCTCGTTGGAGCCCCTCGGGTTGCGCTCATGCTCGCGCTCGGCACGCGCTCGTACCACGGCTCCCGCGTTCGTCGTCGTCGTCTTCTTCCGCAGCTGGCTGCGTTGCCACTCATCGTTCCAGCGTAGAATTTCACTTCTCTTCTGTCGTCGTAATGGGGAGGCGGCGTTTACGGGGTATGAACCATTAATTTGCTTACGTAACCGACAGATTTAATTTCGAAGCAATTTAATTTCGAACAATTGCAAGCGGCAATGGCGGGCGAATGCTGCTAACCACGCCACCGAGCAAACTCGAGACATCAAACGCAAGCGACAACGGCGGTCTGCGGGCATACCGTCAGTGACGTCGTTCTCTCCGAAGTCGCAGCCGAACGTGTATGTGACCTCATAATTGAGAAATACTTTAATGAACCCTCGGGATTAACCCAAGGATAAACACCGGGGCCGCACGTTTCAGCTTCTCTGGCTAACCATCTTCACGGAGTGAAAAAGCCGACGATTTTTTTTTTCTTTTTGCATCTATCTTCTTGAATTCGACCCGCTTATTACTATTACCGGAATCCCCATCCTTGTAACGCGCGTATAAAGGGGTTCTTCGTCAAGATATCAGCGACGAGTAAAAACGCACATTGGTTCAAGGCGCTTTATTTGAGCCGAGTTAAACGTTCGCAGTACATGTGCACCATCTCTCGGTTACGTGTCGCGAGTGAGCTTGTACATTAGCGGGAGCGAAACCACCTTAGCTGAATCCTATGCACACGTGTTCTGGAGAATGTACGGAGGCAGTGGAGGGGGGTGATGATTCTGCAGCGATACTAGCCACCTTTAGGGACATCGACGTGGGCTTAGAAGGCGGTCTTCAGAATTCACACGCTTGGGCTAGTACATGTCGGCTGGAACAAGTGACGGGATCCCATAGGGACTCGCCTTGTTTTCTCTTCACTCCCTCGGCGTATCCGCTGACTGGGTCGTCGCTGATCGCAAGACAAACAAACATGGCGATTCGGCCAGAATATTTTGCTCGCGCTGGCCACGACTCAGATGAACTTGCGTGTAGCCTATACTCGGGATAGGGCTGGCGGAAGTCTCGTCTCACGTCCTACAAGTTTATGCTGCTGTAGTCTTCTTGTGAAGATTAGGAACTTCTTAGGACATAACCCGTCTCTTGGGTTCTTACAATGAAAATGGTGAATGGTCGGGAACTACGGCGGCGAAGATTCCCCGCCATTTCTTCCATGGGTGATTGATGCAACCGCTTTGACTTGAAGTGATCTGTAGCCGGTGGAGCCCAGGTTGGTACTTCATGCCGGAGGCAGACTCGAGATGCCCGATGCGGTAGAGTTCAGTGCGCTTGGCGATGAGAGTATGTGGCTTCTGAGGGCGCAGCCGTCTCGAAGTTTCGCGAAGGCGCTTAGTATGAAAGAATTCGGTCCAAAGGATGCAGAGTCAGCGCCTTTCCTTCGCCGACACTGGTAGCAGCATGAATTCTTCATCGTGGTGCACTTGGTTATGATGCAGTCACATAGCATATTGCACCACCAACGCTAAGGGTCCCCACGATGTGAGCCGGCGCAAGCGAGACGTCCTCGTGACGACCGGGCTTTTCTGAAGACGAAGAGCAGCCGCGCGAGGTCTCCTGCCTGGATGACAGTGGCGGTGGTGCTCCTGACGCCACAGCGCAGAGCCCCCGCTCTCCTCGCCGCCAGCCACCGCGAGGCGAGGATATGGGCGCCTATTCCTGATTGGCGCCGACGTCCGCCTCGGCGTACTGGATGATCACGTATCCGCCTGTGACAACGGTGAGCAGCAGTAGCAGCGCAAGCACCACGATGCCGGCGATGGAGATGGCGCCCTGGACGTCCTCGCCAGCCGTCTCGACCTCGACGAACTCTTCCTCGGGGCCGTGCTCGATGAGGACGTCCTCTTCGCTGCGCGTCTTGCACATGTCGGCTGGCGCCTGACCTCGTCAGCCGGTGACCACAGCGACAGCTGCACGGGACCTCACGAGCCACTGTCTCGAGGCGGTCTTCCTCCTCCTCGTCTTTGTTCAACCATTTGAGCCACGTGCTAAACCGGATAGGCTGGCAGATTAACCTGACGTGGCGATACTGACGATTGATGATGATGACTGCCCATAAATTTCTCTCATCGGAGATTTCTGTCCCTCTCATTCTGCGCATAACAGTCTGACTGCTCACACCTTCCTTGCTCTCAGTCTCTAAAGGTTTCGCGCGGTTAATGTAAAGGTATTTTATATATATATTTTCCTGAGGCCACCAAATCCTTATCCGATCCCCCGCAGTTTGTATGCGCCACAGTTTATAAAATCATCATCATCATGATCAGTTGTGGGTATCTACCATTTTTAAAGGACTCAACGTCAATATCAACAACACGCTTCATAAAACTGCTTTACCGGCCCATGTTCATGTTCCCGTGACGCATTTTAAGGAGGTAGGTGACCAATATATGCGCAAAATTCTATTTCAAAATATAATCGAGTGAGAAGAATTGTTACATTATAACGGCCCTGTGTCTAATTCAATTCACTGTCTCAGTGAATTCAATTAGATTCAATTCAGTGTTGCGTCTTTGGCCCTCTTCGCAACAAAACCAGGCAAGTTTCGAGAAGCAATACCGGAATAAGGAACTGTAAATATCGCTTATACGGAGTGGCAAATTGCTTCTAATTCCCAAAACATTCCATCGCAACTTGCTTTTACGCTTGAACGTGGCACAGACCGCTGTTTGCGCGCGTACATTGCATGTGGTCGGTTCTAGACCTTGGTGTGATCGCGCATTAGGCGAGGTGGCAAGGAGTGGCGAGGCGTATTCTTCGGAACACAAATATGCACTGCCTTTATTTGAGATATATACCTCAATGAAGCTGTGCGCAAGGCAATACCGGCGTGTTACTAGAACCTGCCGCGCTGGAGGTTGGCTACGGGTTGTCGGGCGGTGTAGGCGGCTGTCGAGATCCAGACTAGACCAAGCATTCGGTGGACTACTCTCGATAGCGTACGCCATGCTTTGCGCAAACATTGCTACATCGGTGAATTCCTTCAGACACGCTGCGCTGACTTCTGTTAACAATAGCTTTCGGTTAAGTGCTCCTGGATCTAGTGTCATCTATCTCAGCAGCGCCGTAAGGCACCCATTTGCCAGACTAATACTGTGTCGGCAACGAACGCAGAAATACCTGTATATTTTACTGTATTCTAATCATGCACAAGCGACGCCTAATGGAGTGCGCGCCCAAGGACACATGTAAGCAATCTGACGGAGCGCAGCATGGCACATTAAATCATAAATATTCTGAGCTCTATGTGCGTATTTAGTACCTTGATAAATTTTACTCCTTCTCCGACCAGAGGGACGTAAGAGGTACAGATGTTCAAAGCTGGCGGAGAACAAAGGACAAGCTTCTGTCCGGTGTCAACGTTTTGACAAGTGCACCTGCCTTAAGCTTGAAGAGGACAAGCCCTCTTGTCGAAATGTTTGCACCGGAGAGCAGGACATTTCTGTTTTGTCCGAAGGGCCGTGTGAGTAATACCAATATTTAAAGAGGGCACTGGAGAAACCGTAAGAATATAATCAAACGCACGTTTTTTCACTGAGGGGCGCCTTTAGAAGTAACGCTCGTCTAGCCGTAAAGCTTTACATTTAAGACAGAAATACGCATATTCACTGAATGACACGGGATTCCACAGAGCTGTCTACATACACCAACTCGGTTTATTTATGCTAACTGTGTTCCATTCAAGCGAAAGTAAAGAACTACACATGGAGGTCAATAGCTGTTCTCTGTCCATGCAAGGTCGTCGTTTATCGCTTTCTTTGCCTTCATGGCTTAGCGCACAGCTTTATTGCTTGACGAAGAGCTTATTGTGTGCATAGTGCTTGCCACATTGCGTGATAACTTCTTTTAAATGTCGCAATCTATCAGCATTTATAGCGCGCCTTCTTTCTTTGTTGCGACTAAACTGTAGCGCTGGTCCTTCAGGCTCTCTGGAAGGTTTCTTATATCGTCATTCTTCTCGCGTGAAGTCTTGCCGGCAGTAGTCGAACATTAATGCAACGTATACCAATGCACTAAACCAAATTAGATACATGCGCCGTACTTTATGCAGTGCCCCTAAAGAAGCGAAACTGCTGATTAATAAAACACTTGCTCGTCCGTCCCATACGCGATTCTGTTGCTGCTGTGAGGTGTTCTATACAAGTTATATACTACTAAAGTAAGAAGGCACTCAAAATAAGGGCACTTGCTTCACCTTTCGCAGGTATGATCATAATTTGTCACCATGTTACCCTTTATCTTCATTAAAATTAACGTCCGCACGTCGCGATATGGAATCGTTAGAAATTGCATAGCATAATTCTTCTTACAGTCTATGACAGCTAACATACTTCACTTTAACATAAGCCACCGTTTATGCATCGAACTTTGCTGAATAAAAGACACAGAAGCGCTCCCAACGCCACATCGAAGGCATGGAGACGGCGAACAGACATTGCCATATTTTCGATTGGTACCGCTCTTTGCATCTGCTTTTCTTTTTACTTTGTCGATTATAGGCAGAAAACGGCAGGCAGAATACACGGTATAGGAGCACAGCAACCGCGGTCGCTGCGCGGCTATTACACTTTGCTGACGAGGTCGGTGGTTCAATCCCTGCAGCCACAGCAATCCCAATCGAACAGGTTTGCAAGTACGCCCGTGTACCAATATCTATAGGAGCGATAAATAACCACCGGGTGGATCAAATTAAACAGATACAAAGGTCTACGGCGTTCTTCGGAGAGCTTTGTCACGCTAAACTCCTCCAATGCATGCAGTATAGTATAGCACAGTCGCTTTCTTCCTTTTAAGTGCAATATTGCTGAACTGACTCCCCTCTGAAGTGGCCGATAACGATGCGTGTGGTGGTTCGGGCAAATACCGCTCTTTCATCACATAATTTTCATGATTCTCCGATACGCTGTGAATACAGAAAATTCACGTATGTTTGTTGGGCAGGGCCTGTTTTTCCGTCTCACAATCGAGACGACGCGTAGGTATCGAGCAATACATACGCTCGCGATGCAGCGTGTTTTCTTGGAGGAGACTCCGCCCGTCCGTCCCGTTTAGATTTCACGACACCGCAGTGAGACGCTGACGTTGAGCCGAGGCGCCTTCTCTATTTCCTCGTTCCACGGAACTTGAAGAGACTTCTCTTCGAAGGCACTTCGGCCGTTTATGCCACGCCGCGTCTTTTTAGCTGGGAGCTTTCGACCGAAGCAACTCCTTTTAGCCGCGGAGACCACACTCTCGGACTCGCTCCCTAATTGTGGTTTTGCCGCAGCCATACGAATTGAGCTTTCTTTTATTGGTTTGTGAGCGTTGGAGTCACAATAAAGAGCTACAGTAGGAGATTTGTGTCTATCCTATTTATACTGAATAGTATAGTGAAGATCCAGCGTGACGCGATCAGGGGGTTAACCGTCATAGCTCTGGAGGAGGAAGGAATTCGTAAAGCCGATTGTATGCCAGAATGTTTTGTAAGAAGAGACGTCGTCCAGCCATGATAGCGAGCATATTGTTTGAGAAGGCGACCAGTCGAGGAACTCTTATCATCGTAAAGTTGTGCAAATTCAGGCCCTGACTGTTAGTGTTGACGCGAAGGTTCTACAGACCGACTGTCGCTACGTTAGTCTGGGAGGAATTGGAAAAGAAGCCAATTGAATAGATAAAAACTCAGTATGTTCTGCGTTTACCATGTGCTTGTCCTTCTTATGGCCTATGGTTTCTTTTCTTGTGCTGAAACACTTAGCTACCGTGGAGACCATCTGGGAACGCTGAGTGCTGATGCCTTCCTTTCTGCCCCTGATTAGCGCCAGGTATCCATCCATAGCAGAAGATTATCTCCTCAACCAACGTATAGCAAGTACGTTTCTTCTTCTGCTTTCTTTTTTCTTTTGACTTGAAACAGTCAGAATATCTGCACAAATATATGACAAAAAATTTAACATATAAAATATATTTTACTAGGGTTATGCGAATATTCGAAATACGAAATACGAATCGAATAGTCCTTGCTATTTATTTATTTTATCATTTATTTATTTATTTTCAATGTGGCTGCTTTAAACTAAGAGCATAGTTTGTGGGCTTACAATGACATAAAAGGCAAAAAAGATGTGTCACAAAGGGGTAACATGGAGTCAAGTCAAGTCCAGTGAACAAAAACGCTAAAAAAAAAGCTATCAATGTTTGTTAATCTTCGCGTCTTTCAACCGACAAACATTAGCTATATAATTAAAGTCGCAACATTTTACGCGAATCTATTTTGGCGCTGTACTCTAGCATTAACAGGAGGCAGTGCTTTCACGCAGTAATGTAGTACACTGCCACTTCGCATTGCACAGGTAAGCAACAAGACAAAATGAAGCATAGAAAATCGAGAGAGAATAACTGTACATAAAGAAAAATAGAGGATAGCAGCGCCAGGGGAACGCCATTAATGCTCTAAAGAGATACACTGAGTCTGCGCAGCCATGTCCGCCATATTCAAAATTGTCGATTATTCATTTCTTTCTCATATGTAAGGAGACTCAATGGAAAGAGAACGACGGAAGCGAGGTCTGTTCCGAATGATTCTGCTGCATGATAGCTGGCGTTTCTGCGCAAGGACACCAGTTTCCGAGGAAACGCATGACACACACAACTTCTGCCCAATAATTTTGAACCATTCAGTATAAATGCATCACTTTTATGCAGCATATAAATGCGAACGTGTTGCCTCGATTTAGGCAGAGCAGTCTATCATTTTGTCATCCGCACCATGTTTACATCGCTCTAAAACTATCACACTTCTCTCCATGAATGAGCTCAACACTCTACGCGCTTCTCATGACGCGCTGCTCTCGTTTATTATTATTATTATTAGTAGTAGTAGTAGTAGTAGTAGTAGTAGTAGTAGTAGTATTACTGTCGTTTTCCTGAAGCACCAGACAACTGGAAGCAGTTGCTGGTGCCATTTACGAGCTCCACTTTCTTTTGCGAACGGCATATGAATATACCTGTAACTAAGCCATGCAAATACCGTCATTAATACTCTTGTATTTTTACCAAGAGGACTTCATGGAACCTTTACCATTTACTGTAATTAGAAATCAAATATTTGATATTCATATCACCATATGTTCTTTATCACGACCGCATAAAGCCAACCGGCAATGAAGCCAAATAACGCATAAAGGTAATTAGTTGTGGTTCAAATTGAAACTTGGAAAATAATGAGGAAAAAGGAAAATGAAAGTGGACGAAAGGATAACTTGACGCTAGTGGGAGACGAACCCAGAACCTCCGCCTTACGCGCGCGTTGCACTGCCAATTGTGCTACGGCTACGGCCATCAATGCGTCCACGAACTTCGGTATTTATGTGCGTGGGTGTGTTCCCTGAGAACATTTTTTTTTTTCGCCATCATGCAGAAAAGTATGTTCTACATCCACCCGCCCTGGCCCTGAGTGGCACTGCCAGTGCTATATGTCGCACACATCAATACCCAAAATAGTGGACGGATTGTTGGCCGTCGCCGTAGCACAATCGGTAGTGCAACTCAGCGTAATTCCGAGGTTGTGGGGTCGTCTCCTACCAAGGAAAAGTTATCTCTTCGTCCTCTTTCATTTTACCTTTTCCTGATTATTTTCTACATTTCAGTTTCCACCGCGGCTCATTACGCCTATGTTTCCTTTGAATTCATTGCCTGTTGGCCGTGATGAACGAATGATTGAGGCTCTCTGTTTCCATTCGTTTGTTGTATAGTGATTTCTTTGAAAATTCCTTTTGTATGCACTGTTCCGAAATGCTTAAAGGGCTGTGAACATGTCGAGCAGTCTAGGCAGCTTTTTTATGACAGGCCCCTCTGTCTGTATTTCTGAGAAACATAAAAAGGAAAATTGATTCATCGATTGACTGATTGCTTGATTGATTGATTGATTGATTGATTGATTGATTGATATTCGTAGGTTGTTTTTCTCGAGTACTCATCCTATTCGATTTTATTCGAATATTTTACTATTCGAACACCCCTCGTTTTTTATTCTCGACGCAGCGCAAAAAATAAACGAAATCCACATTATTAATGTTGTCTACGCCTTGTCCTAGGTCTAAACCACTATTGACGAGGAGCAACGCCGTCTTATAGCAGACAGTTCATCATACCACAAAGCCTGTACAAAAAATAAAGACGGCAGATCAAACACACTTGTTGGAATCTACGTTAAGCGAAGCATTGTTCAAACGTTTCAGTTAAATGCTACACAAAGAGGCACACGATGCGTACAATTGTATTTCCCACTACGCGCATGGAATTAAGTCTTCACATTCTTCTCCCATCGCGTAAGTTTTCCGTCGTTTGGCTTTGCGGTAACGCAGATGTAGCTGTTCCTGTTACCCAGGTTGGCGTCAAAGACGTTCATTGAAGAGTGACACACACCTACTGGCGCATACCTAGTTAGCCAAGTTAGCATCGAAGAGGTTCATTGAAGACCAGCACAGGACGAGTGGCGCACACTTAGTGTTCCAAGTGGGTGTCCAGGAGTTTTTTCGAACAGCGGTGCCTTACCGAGTCCCGCCTCTACAGTGACTCAGTGGCCCAAATTGGTCCGATGTACCCTGTTCCTTCAGCACAGCTACCCGTCCGACCGCGGGCTACCCCGTGAGCCAGCTAGGCGGGAGAAGGGTTAGATACAAACAAACCCACAAACCTAGCCCCCGGAATATGCGTGAATTACTTTAAGAATCTTAGGCCTTAATAAATAGGTTTGTTAAAACATTGCAGATAAGTCAACAGATAACTGTCATGCCAATAGGCTGCATCACACCTCTCAGCTTTCGCATCGATTGGAAATTCTACAATGCGTAGTACTTTGTTGGTGCTTTATTTTAATTCTTTTTTTTTTGTCACCGCGATATCGGTCGTTACTGCGGTGACATACGGTCGCTATACTACGCAGCTCACCTCGCACGAGCTGTCTCCAAGAAGATAAAATTACCCAAGACCCACCACTTGGTAGCCGCGTCACTCCGCGCACGTCTCCCACAGTCTGGCTTGTTCTCGGTAGACGGGGATGAGCGTATTCCCGCTCACGGCGGCTCGCGGGTTCGTCTTGAAGGTTTTGCAGTTCCATAGCCCAACGACTTATTCTTTCTTTTTTTTCTTTTTTTTTTTTGTTACATATAGGCAATCTTGTAGCCATCCAATCGCATTACATTCGTATCACTCTGACCGCTACTACCACGTCACGTACAGTAAACAGCCTGCGCTCGTCCAAAATATCTCGCAGCCATGTTCTCCTCCCATCGTAAGACACGTTGATTCATTGCGTGCACCGCCATCGTATAGCTATCTAAAGACACGTCGAGGCCGACGTGTCTTTAGGTAGAAGGAACAAGCTATAAACCAGCCTGGATGGCGATAAAAAAAGCGCACCTAAGAAAATATAGGAGGGAATGCTTCGAGAGATAACGCGCGAGAAACGGTACCCAATTCAATGAAGTAAAAATGCACATCGTCGGCCGAATAGCATCCCTCCGCGTTCTACATCCCTTCCGACCTACCACCTCGCCGGCTCCGCGCGTCCGTGGGCTATTTCAGCGCAAGTTTGGCAACTCGAGAGACAGATTAAATTTCGCGCTCAATTGGGTGGGCAAACAAAGAAGCTGGCGCTTGTGCGCGCGGACCACCTCTTTTCTTCCTCCTCTGCGGCTTGTCCTGGAACCCGAACTGAGCTCGTCTTACCCCCATCCCCTTCTGGCCATCTGCACAAGCGGCGCCCCGCACAAAGAAAGGCGGGAGGGGGCTCCCGAGGGCGGGGGAGAGGGAACTATGAGCCAGCCTGGGCCCCCACCACAGCCAGACATTAATCTCAATGAGCGCCGAGTTCCGCCGCCGGCCATTAATCTCCCTCTCGCTTTCTTTGCCCGTCCCTTTGCATTTCTCTTGGGATAAACGCCATACCCTATCGCCTGGTCGTCTTTCTTTTTTCCTTCTTTCCGCCGACGCCATCACTGTCTCCTCCTCGGAAGCCTAGTCTCATCCGCGACCTTTTTCTTCTCCGCATTGCACTCAAACATATGGGCGATAAGTAGGGGGGAACTGGCCCTGGCACTAGTGAAACGGGGGTTTTTCTCACCGGAACAATGACGTTTCACCAAGAAATAAACAAGCGAAACAAAACAAAAACGGAAAGGAATAGAGAAGAATAAAAATGCGTGTTGGCTTCACCGGTACCGCTATTTATTATTTACCCCGTTTCGCCCACTTAAACCGCAGCGAATAGACCCTCGCCCGCTCCCTCCCCCGCTCCCTTCCCCCTTGCGCTTTATCACACTTTTTTTTTTTTCCGTTCTCCGAACCGCGCCATGCATGAAAACTGGTGGCAAGTCCAGTAATTAGCATTTGTGTTCGGGTCTCTCCTTTTGTTGCAGAAAATAGCGCCAACCTTTCCCTTCTTCGATCATAAAGAACCACTTCTCTCTCGCTTTCTCACTTTCTCCTTTTGCACCACAGTTTCTTACAATGTTACATATAGCCGGAAATCTGGTGACCGGCGCTGTGCCCCCATGGGAATGCCGGGATGCGGATATAGATTGGCTCGTCTTGAACTTGGCTTGGCCTAAAACGTGGTCATGTCTACGCGATTGAAGTTTTGGAGTGAAATATTCGTACAAATCTTATTAATGAGTGCATCTTGCATTATTGTTTGTATATAGTACGACATATACGTATAAGAACCGTATAAATGTATAAGAACCTAGATTATATTGCCAATGCATTAAGTGAATTTTTCTGCACTAAAACCCCTTTCCTGTCTCATAACTACGAGCAAACATCTAGAATAAAGTATTCAGTCATTTTACCTCTTTCCAACAGGCCCAGATGAAGTAGTGAAAATTATTAATCACTGAAAAATGACAAGTGCTGGACTTGATAACATTGAATCTGTTCATCTCAAATGCATCTCCCACCTAATCTCAATTCCACTCACTCACATAGTTAACCTTATGTTTAAAATTGGCAGCTTTCCTTCACAGCTTAAAAGGGCCAGGATTATGCCAGTGTTTAAAAATGGGCATAGAGCTTCCATTTGTAACTATCGACTTATTGCCATTCTGCCATTGTATAAAAAAAAATCATAGAGAAATGTATCGAGAAGCGAGTAACTAAATATTTAACTAAGTTAGGTATCTTATATCCCCTACACAATTTGGATTTTCGCGCAGGTTGTTCGACAGATTTAACACTACTTTCTTCTACTGACTACATGAAGCATGCCCTTGACTCAGGATAACTTGCTGGTGCCCGGTTCATTGACCTCTACAAGGCCTTTGAGTCTTTATTTTATTGTACATTCCTAGCTAAACTTAAGTGGCGTTGTAGGGGGTGCGCATCACCTAATTAGAAGCTATTTATCAAACAGACAGCAAGCCGTTTGTGTTTTTAACATTTTTCCCAACTATATATAATGTCGAATCCGCTAACAAAGGTGGCCCTCGAGGTTCCGTACTCGGACACTTTTATGTCTAATTTATATTAATGACCTGACTGCAAACTTAACATTCAGTCAACCTTTCTTGTATGCAGGTGATACAACTATATTTAAAAGTGACAGGTCCATCGATACGTTAACTAGCAAGCTGACCTACAGCCGTCACGAATATTTATGTATTGTGCAAAGCCAATGGTTTAACAATTAACTCTAATAAAACACACTTCGTTGTCTTCCACTCGAGTCAGAACCCTCTTTCATATACACCTGTCATTAGTACCAACTGCCACCGCCTTCCTTAGTACTCCTCAGTGCACATTTCTGTGAGTTGTTCTTGATGCCCCATATTAAGTATTCCCATCAGATTTCATATATAAA
Source organism: Dermacentor silvarum (assembly GCF_013339745.2). NCBI lineage: Eukaryota > Metazoa > Arthropoda > Arachnida > Ixodida > Ixodidae > Dermacentor > Dermacentor silvarum. Next base: position 25,510,212 of record NC_051154.1, read on the forward strand.
ACAGGGGATAGCTCATGGTATAAGAATATTAATTAAAGCACGACCATTCTTCAATTTACCTACATTTATTATTTAAGATGTAGATACACATTCATGCACAGTAATATTACGTACTGTATGACGTCATCGGCAAATACTTATCCATCTCGCATACTTCCATTCCAACGCCTTCAAAGCCAAGCTATTCGCATCCTAACTTTCAGCCCACCGTTCACCAGCGCATCTTCGTTACTTCAACAGCATGGTGTATGATCAGTGTGAAATTTGCTCAAATATAAATTGGGAATTCTTGTTTTCAAGTCTCTAACCTGTACTATACAGCAGCTGATGTGTTGCAAGAATCACATCTGTTAACTCTAACCCGATTTTACTCCGGGCCACAAGTTTTCCGAGGGTAGGGTAGGGAGGGAGCAGGGGGCATTCAACTCCGGGTGGCGCCGGCGCCCGCCCGGGCCGCTGTATCTTGAAAGCCGTCTGCATCAGTGAGACACAGTCAGCCGTGCGTTGTGTTTTCGCGGCTTGATGCGAGAGGCAGCACGAAGGCCGATTCGCTCGCTGCTGCTGCCGTTCTTCCTCACTCAGGGTTTTGATCGCGAGTTTCCGCGATCATCGGGTGAGGTGTGTTCATGTTTGCTTGTGCGCGCGTGACACCACGCTTGTTAAATTAGTTAGCATGCCTATGTGTACAAGTTTATAGGCTGATATAACTAATATCCTTACTTCGTAGAGCTGTCTACTAATTTGCTATCGCAATCGATGCTTCGCCTTTCGGGCGAGACTGCGACTTTTTACTACCATATGTACGCACTAACATGGTAAGCATACTGCTAGTATTTTGCGGCCGGTCAGTTTTGGTATACCATACCATTAAGTACTAAGCAACTGTTATATTCAAGAGCGTTTAAGAAAGAGCTTGTTTCATTTATTCTTCACTCTTAGACGTTGTGTCTGCATTGCTATATTGTTGTCGTTGTTTCTTTTTTAATTTTTGTGTGCCTTTGCATTATTCATCATGTTTATATTATGATGTATATTACTCATGTATATTTGCTGTGTTTCCGTTGTTACAACTAATTACATAATGCTGTTTTGTTGCCATATTTTGTATATATCTCCACTTTTTTTTCTAACAGGAGGTCCCCTCTTAGCCATGTGCTATGGGCCTCTTCCTGAATAAGTTCCCCAATGCGTGTATTTAATTACCAATACACAAGGATCTCTCTCAAAAAAAAAAAAGCAAACGAAGTATAGCGAACCAGAAAAGAATATAGTAAGCAAGTAAAGTAAAGAAAGCGACGCAAAGTGAGCGCAGATCTTGTCTTTCTCCAGCTTTTGTAACCTACGCGTGTGCTTATGCATTAATACAAAATGTTCTCCCATGATCATAGAGACAAAAAGACCGTATTTTGCAAGCTATTTAGTATTGAGGCTCATTGGGACAGATGAAACACTGCTCGCCAAACCGGTTTTGTTCTACTGGCTCAACGGTAAAGATGCCCAATCGGAAGCCGTCACCTATTCCCCGCATTTCTAAGCATACAACAACACCTCAGCGCCAGTTATCAGTCTCGGCAATTTTAAGAAACTTCACGCTTGGCGCTAATCGAGTGTTATCGCTGAGTCTGCGGCATCGCATAGCTAACCCAGCTGAAATCAAATCTCTATTTTGCTATTGGTCCAAGTTCCATGGCCAAGTAACAAGTAAGGAAATCTGTAGAGCAGGAACCATTAATGGAACTGGCAAACATCATAGCCGGAGTTCAATTCTATTTCTTGCTCGATACTGGCGAGGAACGAACTGTACTTCGAGGAAAACAAATATACTGCGCAAGATTCAAACAAGGACGAAGTGAGGGACATGGACAAGCACTATGCCTTGTCCGCGACGAAGTGAGGGACGACGTGTCCTTCACTCAGTCCTTGTGTGAATTTTTAGCAGTATATTTCTTTTCCTCGAAGTATGAACCAACTCGCCCAGCAACAAGTTTTATTGAACGAACTATAGCCCCTTCTACATAACGTTTCCCCACACGCGTCTTCAATTTGAAGCGCGTATAGGGAATTTTGTTCTGGAACGGAAACAGTGAAACGAATATTAGCAAAGCCAGATAGGTGCGCTGCAGAAATGTGCATCTGGTAGCCTAGTGGTGGTCCTTCCACCGTACGATTTTGCGTCACTGGAAAGTGTTCTTATAGAAGACATCTCTTGAAGGTGTCTAAACAGTATTGGTTTGCGTGTATTCGACAGGCATGCGTCCGCTAGATTGCCCAGCGCTTGATGTAATCAAGCGCTCCGTGTCCTCGCACGTGCACCCCTTTTCACCGTGCACTCGTCCACCCGCGTGATCATTCCTTAAATTACTTTCACCCTCCCACGCCTCCACGCTCGCCGGCGAAAGCACTATGACTCTTCCGCGCGATACTTTTCACTTAGTCATGTACTCGAAATGGGCAAAGTCAGTTTTGAGGGTGGGCCACCGAAATTTTGGGTGTGGGCCAAGTCAATATTGGAAGTGGGCAAAGTCGGTTTTAAACGTGGGTCAACTCTACTTTCGAATTGTGCAATGTCAATTTTGGGGGTGGGCCATCCGAATTTTGTGGGTGGGTCAAGTCAATTTTGGGAGTGGGCCAGGTTGGTTTTGAACGTGCGTCAACTCAATTTTCGAATTGGGCACAAAGTAAATTTTCTTGGGTGTGGGCCACGGAGTCGGTTCGACGCCAAGGCTCTTCATCGGGGGATTTCGCAGTGCGAGCAGCAGCAGGTCCTGCGCCGCAACGTGACGTCATCACTTGGTCATGTGATCTTTCTTGCAATCCGATGTTAACGCCGATGCTCGCCGAATTATCCGCTTCATGGGGCATATTAATAAAAAAATTCATGGGGCCGCAACATTCATATCAGGACGGATTACCAGCGAAGCTGTTTAGGCTGCATACATGGGCTGCTAGAGCACTGCACGGGCTCGGGCTTACCCGAAAGCCCGAGCAGTTTTTTCACGGGCTCGGGCCGGGCTCGGACCCGGCATGTGCTTTTTGACCCGGGCCCGGGCCGGGCTCGGGTTTTCAGACGCGGGCCCGGGCCGGGCTCGGGCTTTCTGGTGGTGTGCATGTAACGTGCAGCGAGTTATCCTCACGCGTCTCGACTCTGAAAAACATGTCTTTTTCGGTCTTGGGCAGGGTTCCGGCTGGTTTCGAGTCGGGCTCGGGCCGGGCTCGGGCCTAAAATAAAGGGGTGGCGGGCCGGGTCGGGCGGGTAACGTAGATTATTTCCGGGCCCGGGCCGGGCCCGGGTCTCCCCATAAAACTTTTGGTCGGGCTCGGGCGGGCAGCCCAACGTAAAAACGGGCCCGGGCCGGGCCCGGGCTTAAAAAATCGGCCCGTGCAGTGCTCTATGGGATGCATACACTACAACACTACACTACAATAGCATTACAATTTATTTATTTATTTATTTATTTATTTATTTATTTATTTATTTATTTATTTATTTATTTATTTATTTATTTATTTATACAAAATAAATTATGAGAACAAACATTTCTTTTCCCCTTACGGCCCCATACTACGCCGACATCGATGTTTGTTGGCCGCTTCGTCCAGTGAAACGCGATATTATCGCAGGTTGCTGCTCACTTGCAAATGCGACTGGAAAAGGCGCGACCATGGAAGCTATCAACAAACAGGCGAAATGCGAACGAAATTCGGCAGAGAGACTTAGGACTGCTTACGTGTGGGAACGCAAGAGCATTATAATCTCTTTGGTGAAACCTTTAGTCAGCCAGATGGCTGCGACGTGACGTGTGCAATCACGCACGCACAACAGGCAGACCTTTAGTCAGGCAGAACTGTGGAGCCGCCGCGGCGTCGGGGAAGAGTGCTCGTCTCGCAAACCAGAAGGCCGGGTTCGATTCCCGCCCAGACCGACATGTACGACGTTTTTATTTCGGAGCCATTTATTTGGTTTGTTTACAGGAACCTCCAGATCAATTTGACGTCAATCCGAACATTTTTTACTTGTTTTTACTCTTTGTGCCGTCGGCCATTCCTGTCCACGCGCAGTGATACGGACGTAAGCCGGCCAGGGTACCCTCCCCCCCCCCCCCTCCCCAGGGAGCGCATACGGGGCTGCTTCGCTTTAACAAAAAAGAAACCGTGACGTCGCTCGATTCATAGACTGGCCATGCACCCAAAAAGCTGCGCTTGCAAGAATCCGCGACGGTTATAGTGCTTATGTTTACGTAACTGCGCGCTTTTCTAACAGAAACGCAGCTTTACTAACGTCATGACTCTGAGCTTCTAGGTAGTGTCTTATTTACTAAGCCTTGCGCAGGGCAGATGCAATTTTCTTTCGAAGCTTCACGTTGGAGCAGCGCTTTTTATCACTTGGCTGCGTGACGTCGACACCACGACACTTATGGCACTGTCCCATGAATTATAACGACAGTTAAGATAAAAACTGTATTTGCAAAAAAAAAACCTTGCGATTGCATTTGCTTTTTTATTGCAGGACTATAACCTGGCCGACGGCCGAGATGCCCGGGAAAGCGCAGCTATAAAAACGTTGGAGGAAGAGGTACGCTCCCTTGGACAACTCCCAGCGCCGCCGATTGAGCATGTAGCTTTTTATTTCAGAGTTTGATTTTGTGTATGTTTGTTTGATTCATTAGTTAACGAAATAATGAATTAATGATTTGTTTTTGTTTGTTTGTTTGTTTGTTTGTTTGTTTGTTTGTTTGTTTGTTTGTTTGTTTGTTTGTTTGTTTGTTTGTTTGTTTGTTTGTTTGTTTGTTTGTTTAATGTTGGCATAGTAGTAGCTTGGGCAATTCCTTTGCCCCAATGGCAGTGCCTACATGACAGTATTTATTTTAATATGCTCCCGTAATGTGTATTCCTCGGCAACTGCAGCATCATGCACTGGTGATTTTTTTTTTTTTTTTTTTTTGGAGCGGATGTGACTAGATAAGCAGTGCACTGACATTTGCTTAGAGAGTCGTTTTGCGCAGCCTTTCATCATTCTTTAAAAAAAGCAATGCATGAGAAAAGAAAGCAACTGTACGAGTTATGCTGCCTTATCATATAGAAAGCAATCTCAAAAATAAACCTTACGATATCAAAAACTCACATTGTAAGACGGGGCCAGTCACGGGGATCACACCCGACCATTTATAACTCCAAGCATATCTCGCTTTCTCTGAACGCCTCCTCTTGCTTCAACCCTCCCCTTACAACACCCATGCGTGCTTGCTTATTTTTTTAGAGATGGGACCCATCATTGTTTTCTGGCAGCTTCCCACCTTTTCGTTTTTCCCCCAAAGGAGTCTCCCTTTCTTGTCCCGTTAGTGTGCGTTGTTTTCGTCCTGTGCGATAATGTGCCAACCGCAAATCCTCTTCGACAAAGCTCAGATTGGGAAGTCCCGCTCAGCTAAGACGAAAACCAGCGAAAAAGACACACAAGTCCCAAGGAGTACGCAGGACGAATGTTGAGCCGGGATAATGTAATGATTCTATTCCAATGCTTTAGGGGCCAAGCACCTTAGGGCCGAGCCTTGTCCCCCCCCCCCCCTCGTCGTCACCCGTCGTCCGTAGCTCTAGTTTGCATGGATACCGCTAGGGGCGCTGCGGTGCACAAGGGCGTTCGTTCGCGACGCGCGCTCTCTTTCTCACTTCAGCCATGGATGATAACGGTCGCTTGTGATAACGGCACGCCCGCTATGGATGAAAAGGCAAGAGTGGCGGCTCAAATGCAAGCGGAGTCGAGGGCTCGCAAAGCTGCAGCAGTACGGCAACGCCGGCAAGCCGACCCGGAACTGAGGGCTCGCGCTTGAACCGAGCGTCGGCGCCACCAACCTCAGGTAGAGAACGCTTCCGGCGTTTTGCCGCGTCTTCCCGCTCTCTCGCGGCCTCTGGGTCCGCTTGCCAGCGTCGCCGTGCTGCTGCACTGATCACAAGGCAGTCTTAATGGTAGAGAACGCTTCCGGCGTTTTGCCGCCGCTTCCCGCGCTCTCGCCGCCTCTGGGTCCGCTTGCCGGCGTCGCCGTGCTGCTGCACTGATCACAAGACAGTCTTAATGAAGGTAAAACGAAGTCCGCACCTCAATACCATATACTACCAATAAAACAACATCCTATATACTGTACACATGCGTTGTCACTCATTTGCATGTTCTAGTGGGCCATGTACGGGGGATTCATGGTTACCCGAATGATCCCCCGGTGCTTCGCCCACTCATCATCATTCACTTCGTGGATATGCGGTAATTTTTTTTTCCTTTTCCCGCTTTATCAGTGGTCTTAGCGCTGATCCACCCACGCGTTATCAGCGGGATCGGCCGGTTGTGAGTGGTGGGTGATAAGAAAGGTATATATAGAAACGTGCGAAAGCAATCTTTGCACTATACCGGCCCTGCACTAACAATACGAAGACGAATGCCGGACTAAGTCCTAGGTTCGTCCTGCGTACTCTTTGTTTGTTGTGCACGAGTATCTGGTCTTTTTCGCTGGCGTTCGCCATAGTTGATCAGGTACAAACTTGATCAAGTCCGTCTTACTCAAATTTAGCAGCCTGAGCTCATAAGCCTGAATGGCGCCGTCGAAAAGCGCGGGTGCCGGCTGCAGCTGCAAGGACCCCCTTGCTATGATGTCAGCTTCCGTGGTGCACGTTCGTGAAAGCGCTCCTCTCATAGGTAGCAGCATAAAGTGTCACTGGGCGCACAAGGAGTTAACATAAAAGTGTTATTGCTTAGACACCGGATTATTAAGAACGGCGCGGACGTCAGGAAATAGGTTACGTGTTCTAATTTTCTCGCGAATTATTTAAATGCACTAATACATCTAGTCGAATAGTGTAGTTACGCGGCTACTTCCAATGTTAAATTTGTAGATCATGCAATGAGGCCTCCTCCTATAGCCCCTACAGCACGATGAAGTCTCTCGCTATTTCGCTGCAACTAGTCCTTGAGAAGCGCAGGAAAACAGGTGTACAAGAAATGTCAGCTGCTTACGTCTTATGACGTCTCCCGGTATGGGCCACGCGTAGAGTTTCCTACAACAATTACTAGAGCAAACTCTGGTGCTGCAATCGTTCAGCCACCGTGGGAATTATGCGTGGATTTGTCTGATCTTCGTGCTTGTGGATTCAGACGTTCTTGTGGTTTTGTTTATAACGCTTTATCTGCCTTCATTGTCCTAAATTTCAGTGCAATTTATACATCTTTAAGTGCAGAAGACTCTTCCAACCCGCACAATTTTTACTAATTGCAGCGGTTTAGCGTGTCGAGGTGGCCAAAGCGAAACGCGCCAGGCGTCTCGATCAACGCGCTGGCTTGCCCGCGAGAAATTTGTAAGGGCGTTCTTTGCCGCTTGTCGATGCGTACGTTTGTGGCGTGATGGTTTCATTATCGGATGTCTGCGCTAGAGTTCCTGTGTTCGAATCATGCCATCGGATAATTTTATTGATGTTTATTTTATTACTTATTACGCAGTTCTTTATTGAAAATGACGAGTTTCCAAAGTCACAAAACCATTTTGAAGCCAAAAGGACGAAGTTCAGGCAAATCCATGTACTTACCCATCATTCCCAAGCTGGCTGAACTGCCCTGCCGTGCAGCTCCCGTATAGGCACTAGCACCACATTTCCCTCTAGTAATTATTGTATGAAACTCTGTGGCACCACGCAAGCCGAACCAAGGTCCTTATTTCCACGTGATGACTCCGGCTCGTGGAGTGCTTTGGCTTCACTCTGAAGTCGACGCTATGGAACATTGGCCATCACTTATCGTTGGCAATATAGATGTTTCCGGCGGCGGCGTTTGGGCGACGAAAATTCCTGAGGCGGTATTCTCGGCTGATCACTTCCGGCGATATATAGTTCAAAATTCCTGAGGCGGTATTCTCGGCTGATCACTTCCGGCGATATATAGTTCAACTTTCGCAAGATTTCTCGAGACTCAGCCCACGAGAGCCAATGGGCTTCTTTCCCGCGTTTGCCCAGCCTTTGTTCGCATGCATCCAGTGCCGTGTATCGCGAAATCTCGCGAAAGTGAAACTATATCTTCCCAAGTGATCGGCCGGGAATGCGTCTACTGGCTGGGCCAGATCGGCGGCCGCTGTCAACTTTCCCGACGCCGGGCGCAAGGCCGGGCGTCTTGCGATCGCCGCCGGACGAAGTTCGCCGCTTGGGCGCCGATTATTCGCTTCATGTACATCATCATGATCACTTTGTCAGGAGTGGCATGCAAACGCGAAAAAAAAGAAAGACTTCGTCTTTGTCTAATAAATAAATAAATAAATAAATAAATAAATAAATAAATAAATAAATAAATAAATAAATAAATAAACCTCCCGATACCACGCACCGCCAAGCAAAGCTCTGTACTACAAGCGTGGCCAAACAGCTAGTGTGCTAAACTTCATTTTGGTGCATATAGAGTGACGCAATGAATAGCTATGGTGCGTACTCCGTTGCGAAATAGCGTTGATCTATCTTTTCAGCGCAATGCTGTGATTGTGTTTCTGTCAACACCATAAACACGGCTATTCTTAAACGACGCGTGTCGTCAGAGCAGAACAAAGACGCAGCTATGACTGGTGGTCTTTACCGGAACGCCAGCAAGCCGCAAAAGAAAATGGCGGGATCAGCCGGGAGTTGCTTATAATCAGTTTCTTTGGCTTGGCTCAGTGGGTTTTGAAACAGCCATCTTGCACGCAATCTGTAGGATAAATGACATAGGTCGTCACTGTTTCAGAATAGAGACAAGTAATCCCCGTGTCGGCCTTGAGACCGAGGATTGCGTATCCATTAGTGAATTAGATGACGCCAAATGTGGCGCGATCATTACCATTGTTTAGATCACAATGTTGCCCCTTTGAATCCAGAAGCCGTAAGCGAAGCGATGCATTTTCACGGAGCCAGGTTTCATTGCTATGCGTACGACATGCAACAATGGTTATCAACGCTCTGGCACTATGGTCCAGGTGATCTAAATTATTAAATGGAAGCTGTACTACCCTGACATAGATTCACCTGGACGTTATGGCGTGCAGAAGGTCGATAATGTAACCTTTCCTGCCTTTTATCTCATTAGTAGCGTTGTTAGATGATACAATGCCTGTCGTTCTCGCCATATATTTGTTGCCGCAATGCCAGCCCTGTTTGGTCCAATACCTATCTGATCGGCTAGTACCTACGCGCGTTAATTCCGGCATGAGGCAACTTAGGCTGATTGGTCTTGAGGTTGCTAGGTATCGTTACAAAATAAGCCGAAAAGTAGGCATGTTTTGCTACAACGGTCCTTTACTTGCGAGTAGATAAAACGAACGACCATGGTACATAATGCGACAGACGCAAGTGTCTGACATATTTTTCATATGGGACGGTTAACGATGGGAGACTCAACGATTACAAGGGGGAGCCCGGCGTCCGCACACAAACAATGTTGCATTAATAACAATGCAAGATAAAGCCATGGCGCCGAAGCAAAAAAAAAAAAAAAAAGAAGGAAAGCCAGAATTTTACGTCTTCTTTGCTCAGAACATAAGTGCTTGGCTAAGCATTGAACTGCGGCATTTTGTCTCGCTTCGCATTTGTATGTCCAGCTATTTGAGGCATTATGTTACAATGCCAGCGACTAAGAATGTCGAACCCCCAATACTTCGTACCATTTCGTTAATTAAATAGAAATTTTAGAATAGGAGGTCTGCGCTGTGAGCGAAATGCTTTATAGCTATGGTTCATGCTCGTAGTTTCTCGTCAACGCTCAAGAAATGCAATGAAAGAAACTACAGAGATTGTTAAAGTAACTGTGGTGGTTCGTCAGTTGGTTATTGGTCCTGCCTGACCCACCGTGGTTCCTTAGTGGCAATGGTGTCGGGCTGCTAAGCACGAGGTCGCGGGACCAAGTCCCGGCTACGACGGCTGCATTTCGATGGGTCCGAAATTCGAAAATACCGGTGTACTTAGAATTAGGTGCACGTGTCCAAAATATTTCGGAGTCCCCCACTACGGCGTGCCTCATAATCAGTTGGTGGTTTTGGCCCGTAAAACCCTATAATAAAATGTTTAATTTTGGTCCTGCCTGCATAAAAATAGGATGTTATATATATATATATATATATATATATATATATATATATATATATATATACTCCCAGGGTTAATTCTAGTTGTAAAACATAAATACCCCAGAAAGTGGATGGGAAAATGGCCCCGCGGTAGCTCAATGGTGAGAGCATCGCACGCGTAATGCGAAGACGTGGGTTCGTTCCCCACCTGCGGACAGTTGTTCTTTCATCCATTTTCATTTTCATTAATTTATAATTTCTTTAATTCAATTAGTAAGTACAAGTAATTTCCCCTATGTTGTCCTTGGTGTCATTGTTTGTTGGCTTCTTATGATATGCTTATATATATATATATATATATATATATATATATATATATATATATATATATGTCTGAGGAGCAACAAAAATTGTTTCATAGATCAATAGATTGATTGAAAGTACATTGCTAAGAGGGTCCATGTCGAGTACCTGACCCACAAACAGCACGCACAAGACGTATGGTTGCTTGGCATGCGTAGATTACAGAAAATTCAGCTTCGTCTCGCTTGCCAAGGAGCCAGTGGCCATCGAAATCAGTGCATCAGAGAGTAGCGAACCTATTAGGCAGCTCGTAGTGAGCAGCAACCTTCTCGATACGTAATGACACTGCGATAGCGCGTGTTTTCAATCTGCATTGTATTCCCCAATCACCTACTTTGACTGTACAACACGTATACACGCGCTGCGTTACTCATTCACGTAAAGATGCAAGGGCGTGAGGTTCTTTACAGCAAGCGTAAATTGCTCGAATGCGGAACACCTCTTCAAGTCGGAAGATTCTCTCCAAGAACGGCCATCTGGCACCTGGCAGCTATACCCCATTGAGGGTGTTGCTACGTGGAACAGAGTAAGAGCTATCCCTGACATTAGGCACGCTCTACCAAATCCTTGAAGGCAGAAGTGAGCTAGAAAACACTATAGCAGCGCGTTGGTTGGCAAGCAGGAGCTCACAATTAAGCAAGCTGCCAGTTACAAAAGGACCGACCAGTACCTACACAAACGCTGCCGCGAATGTGTAGCAATATGTGGGAGCTGTAGCAGCGTCATTATATGTGGCACTTCACGAGCCGAGCGGGCTCAGCCATAAGAAAGGTAACAGTAGCCGTCTGTGTACAGGTGCTGACAAAAGTAATTGGTACCCGCGAGCTGTGTCTTAACTGAATTCAGCTGCCCTCTAGCAGACTTGGAGAGAAGGCCGAGATCAGATCACGAACTGGCTACCACTGCTGGCCTGCACACATGCGTGATCCGATTTCGACCTTCCATCCGAGACTGCTAGAGGGCACCTGAATTCAGTTAGACCACAGCTCGCGTGTTCCAATTACTTTTATCCGCACCTGTGCATAATCATGATGTTGGTTATGTCTGTACTCTCTAAATAGGCACCAATACGCAGCAAGAACGCCCACAATGTGAAATACGCGTCCATGTTTATACTGACTCACAAGCAGCATACAATGTGCAGCCTACAGAGAATACAAATGACAATTACCGAATTATAAAAAAAAACATTTTTTTTAATCAGGGAGAAAATACTGCTAGCCCGCACAATCAAGATACAAACCCAACCGGTACCTGCACATTCCAAGGTGAGCGGAAGTCAATTGGCCAACATTCGAGGCAGCAGGTGAGCTTTGAAGAATATCTGTTCCTTAAGCATGCAATGTGCCAGGTCTATCGTCAGTAACCAGTGATAAAGCCAAGGCGGAGTTTCGCATGAAGGAAAATCGGAGCGGCATATTCCTTTTCCTGAAATGACGCAAATATACATCTGGGGCTTTGAATACCACCTGCCACCAAAAAGCTGCGAGAAAAGCTGATATGTAATGCACGAGACCAGGAACGACAAAGCTGCGCAAGTTGGTAGGGATTGGTGGTAAGAAAGGCAGGCGTACAAAACACAAAACAGAAGAAATCAAGGACACCACAAAGGCTGCGTGTCTGTTGTTCTCAAACACGAGACCGAGTTGTTTTTCGACATGGTATCAGTCCGTCGCCTCAAAGGGAACCATCTGCCAGAAAGAAACAAAAACAAAGAATGCTGGCTCTCCGGTAATCGAAAGTAGATGTAAGCATGAAATGGCTACCGGCAAAGCAGATTGGTGCCGCGACGCAGGCCTGAAGGCTTACTGAGCCGAAATGAACTTGTTTTGAACTGAACTTCGTTGCAGGTCTCGTCTCAGACGCTGCCGGCCTGGTCACACAGCGTGGTGCCATCTCTCGAAGGAGGCGGCGCATAACTCGCGCCGCGGAACTCACGGACCGCCGGCGTTGAAAAGCGCACAGGCAACCCCGTCCTCAGCGCCAAAAGATGACAATCAAGTGTATGGTGCACTGTATCTGCCTTTTGAACGTCACTATTAGAAATGACAAAACGTTCGGCTGGTGTTACATTCTTATAACAATACAAGAAGGCGAAAGCCTGCTGCACTTTTGGTAACACATGAAGTTATACAATCGGGGTTAGACTTCTTTGCAAGACATAACGAGCCGCAATGGGAAGGACACGTACGGCACTGAGGCGACCTCCTGAACGCCACATATGTACACTTAACATAGTACCTAAATTGCAGCATGTTAGTGCACGTACTAGGCCACACCTTTTGACAGCGCGATGGCTGCGACGGGACGTGTGGTATCACGCACGCACTAGACACACCTTTAGTAAGCCAGAACCATGGAGCCGCCGTGGCTTCAGGGAAGCGCGTTCGTGTTGCACCCCGGAGGTCCGGGTTCGATTCTCACCCAGACCGAAATGTACCAAATGTTCCTCTCAAAGCCGCTAATTTACTTTGTTTACGTGAACTACACTGTGAGATGTGACCTCAATCCGGCCATTTTTTGCGGCGTCGGCCATTTTTATTCACGGCGCAGTTTCGCCAAGAGCATCGCCAACATAGACACCTAAGGCTTTCGCCTTCATGAAACTTCAGCGTACCGGAAGTTACAGCTTGAGTTATATTGTGAACAAACATTAGGAAGAAATCGGAAGCAATATTTGTTTATCGTAACTTGATTGGGCAGTAACCAGCGTATGTAATGCGGTCCTGTACAATGGGTTGGGGGCCAGAGATCGCATTTTCTTAAGCTTTGACTGGTTGCCCGGATGATCTCGTTTAGCTCTCGCAACGATGCCCGGATGTTCTCACAGGTTCTCGTTTCGTTCTCGCGCCCATTCTCGCCTTGAGTGCCCGGATAACGGCTCTGGATTTTCACTCAAGGTCTCTTGAAGGTCGCCGAAAATGGGAGCTAAACGCACTTCATGCTTAAAAACAAACAAGCCGCAACCATAGAAGCCCCTTTAAGGAATTTGGTATGTGCCTTAACGATCAAGTGACTCCATGCAAAGTATTGCGCTGATATGGACATTACTAACCAAAACTACGTGTTGCTGTCTTTGATGAATGAATATCTTGGTTACATGGAGCCATTACAGTACTGCGAAGTGCATCCATCAGCAGCAGTAAGGCGCGCAAATTTACACAAACTCTTAAACATGAAGCAGCCGCCTCGAGCCCAGCGGACACAAACCTTTCATATAAAGAAAAAAAAATACACCGACCACGGCTTTCAGGCATTTCTTCGCGTTATGGCATCGTCGAAAGTAATTAGCAACGCTTGAACAGGCACACTAATGGGATAAAAATTGGCGACACGCAAGCTCCTCCAAGTTCATTAGACTGGAATCAATATCGTAATGAATTCGTTCCAGGTGAATGCGCTTTGCTGGGGAGCGAGTGGCACATAGTTCGAGCTTTCGTGGCAAATATGTCAAGATTACTAGATTTAAAGACTCCTTCGACATCCCATTTACTTCCGTTTACCACTGCACCTCATCCTGGGCGTACTCAAGAATAATACATCACTAATGACCGAGAACTTTGTTATGAGTATCAAAAAGTGCTCCAGAAAAAAAATGTCACTTGCATGAAGTCATACTAAGCTTGCGAAGTAGTCTTTCTTTTCTTTTATTTTTTCGACGTGAAGGCGCGCACTCATTATAAAAAAAGAAGAAAAACATTTAAAAAACGCAGGGCAATGTTTACGCTAGAACTGTTCGTAAGACTAGATGCTGGCCAATCGTGATGTATATATAACGGTTGTCCCACGTAACTTGAGCCAAACCTTAAAGTTATGCAAATGCCACGTAACTTGACAAAAGCAAGGTAATTTTGTTGGCCGTCACTTCGCAATATATTTTTTTACATTCCGCATAATTACACGATTAGTCTTGATTAATTAATCAACTTCTCAAATATTATAATTAGATGAAAGTGTCAATGAGAAAATTGTAGAGTAAAATGAGAAACTTCCGATCGAGATTTGTATTGCTCTATAAGCGGTACATAAAAAACATAGCAGTTACGCCTGAAAGGCGAAGCACCGATTGCGATAGCAAATTAGTAGACGGCTATACGAAGTAAAGAGAGTAGTTTTATCAGCCATAGAAACTTGGAAACATTCGCTTACTAATTAAATTAACAAGCATGGTGTCAAGCGCGCACAAGCAAACATGAAGACATCTCACTCGATGACAGCGCACACTCGGTGTCAAAACGCTGGAGTGAGGAAGCGCGGTGGCAGCAGCTAACGAATTGACCTTCGTGCTGCCTTTCACTTTAATGCGAACTAAGCGGCGAGAACACAGCGCACACGAAGCTACCAGCAATCGGCGCGCGCTGTCTCCACCGTAGATCGCTTTCAAGATAAGGCCCGCGCGGCCGTGCGCCGTCGCGCCATATGTAGCCACTGCCGGAGTAGAACGCCCTCCACCACCCCCTCTCCCCGCCTCTCCCCGGTCCCTTGCGCACGACGGAAGACAGCGCGCCTCCTCCCCGCTTTCTTCCCTCGCGCGCCCAAGATTGAGCCACCATCGTCGGCTCACACTCGCACATACAGCATACGACACGCGGCGACGATGTTATCGCCCTTGGACTTTATACTGAACGTTACGGTGACGACGGCGGCCGTAGAAATGCACCTGAAATATCTATATAATTGCTATCGCCATAAAATTACAAACTACAGCACATTTTGCAAGTAACAACTCGGCAGCGCGATCTCCCATCGCGACTTATCTGGGCGCCAAGCTAGTATGAGCCTCACAGAAAGCGCACAAGCCGAAATAGAGATCACATTAAGCCCGTTTCACATGATGCGATTTTTTCTGCGAATTCTGCGGGAAATAGGCCGCCGGACCCTTCGTGCGTGCGATTTTTTCGATTTTCGGCATGCTGAACTTCTCTGCGAAAACGCAGATGCGGTGGTAGCCGCTGTAGCGGTGGAAACAGGCGACCAATAGGAGGCAGCTCGCTCATACGTCATCGCCAGTCAGAATGCTTCACGAGTATGCGAAAAACGCACTGCCGTAGATCCATGTGAAACGGGATTGCGAATTTCGCATCTGCGGAAATCGTAGCTGCGAAAAATGCACTGCAAAATCGCACCATGTGAAACGGCCTTTACACGAGTTGGCGAAAGCTGAAACGAAAAAAAACGTGCTCTAGTCAGTCCTAAGTCACGTTTCTATAGACCAAGATAGTGCACTGCACTTCTGAGAATCAATTTTAGAGAGTAGCTCTTAGGTGCCCGTTCCTACGGCGAGCATCGGCGTCGGCGTTTTCTGGCGTAACCGAGCAAACGAGCCCAGAGAAGG